>NC_133976.1:31187761-31495573 GCF_047716275.1 Strix uralensis | reverse complement strand
AAAGCAGAGAGCATACTGTGCCCTTCCTGGGGCTCCTTAAATACAACTGTAATGTGGAGCTCCACCAGTAAGGCACAGGTGAGCCCTTGTTGAGTATATTTAAAGAAGGTTGGGGTTTTTTTCCACAACACCAAGCAGTAACCATTAGATACCCACAGTGCAATACTGAATTCAACTTTTAGCATGTAAATGTAGCATAATTACCATTTATGCATTATGAAAACAAGCTTCATAGTATATGAATAAGATATATATTTTTCTCATTTGACATAGGTTAACTACAACAAAAGCAAATTGGTTGTAAAATACTACTACAAATTAGCAAGCTGTGAAGTTCTCTCCTTTAAATCTCAACTTAAAGAAACAGAAGAAACTGCTTTCTTATTGCAATAAACAAAGACACAGTACTGCTGTAAGATCTTTTGTTCTGAAATTATTCTGGTCCTTTATTGCTTTTAGTTAAACTCAGTGTTAAGTCCAATTTAAATATACGATGTTCCATTGTACTTTCATTACAGTATGCAAATATAAATAAAATTACCACAAATTGGTGAACAATTAATGAAATTCATTTCAGGGACATTTCATCACTAAATGCTGTTTTCCTGCCAAACTAGACATGAAGTATTTAATTCTAAATGACACCACCTGCTCCTACCTATAAGTGAAATGAAAAAGCTGCCAAGGAGCATGTTGGGAATTAACTTGCAGCCTTCCCTTTAATCAGGCATTCCTCCATAACGTTGGAAGCCAGCAATCTCATGGAATGAAAAATACCACTGTAGTATATGTCTGCAATTCAATTTCGAACCCTCATTGTGATGTCTGACTTAACACATTTTTTCTTTACTATTTTTCTTTAGCTGCCAGGTGGGTCACCAACTACTTGAAGCAAAGACATACTAGATAAATGCCAACACCTCATTCTGACAAGGACAGTACAGTTAAACAAACATTTATAAATTAAGGCTTCTCAGATTTTAGCTAGATTTAATTCAAAACTTTCACTTTTACAAATATGAGACTGTAAGGATATCAATGAAAGAAGAAAGACATTTTAAGATTTAAAAAAATCATACAGTTCAAAAACCACATATGAACTTGCTCATACAAATGACTCTGCTTTGCACAGCAACTGTAGCTCTGGGACACAATGTGTAAGGATGATTTTGGTGGACACTTTTACTATCATTGTGCTTGGATGTTCCCTTTTCCCCTAACAAACTGCTAATAAAAAAATTCCAATACACTGTCATACATTTTGTTCTATGTCCTTAATATCACATCTGATAATCAGGCAGACTACGTTTTATCATCACATATAGAACTACCTTAGCATAAGGAAAAGTCATCCTACAAGCATTTTGCATGATAGAAAATAGCAAGATAACAATCCTTTCACCTTATGATTACTGGCAAGAAAAGCCATAGTAATGTTTTGCAACAAGCCTTCAAAGTCTGTTTATATCTGGGTCTCCTTGCTGAAATGACTACAAATACTTTAACAGCTATAACAAAGTCATTTGCACTGCTAAAGTTCCATCCAAACAACTGCAACAATTTTAGCAGGTGTGCTACATGCTTAAACAGCATGCATCCTAGGTTTTATGCCCAGTATTTGTTCATGTACACAGTCTATGTGTCTGATAAACTCATAGCCCTTTGTCATAAACATCATGCTGTTCTTCACTGAAGGGAAAGGAAAGAATGGCAAAAAGTATCACCCACTGAGGGATTAAAAGAACAGGAATACAACCTTCCTCTTTTCCTGAAACAAAACACAGTCTCCTCTGCAAAGGTTGGGTTCGCTCCCTACACGTGCTGTGTGATCTGCTAGCTCAGCACAGTCTCCTGATAAAATATTTGCTATAGTCAACAGCTGTTTTCCCCAAGAGAATTAGTACTAGACAAAGTCAAAGAGTCTTAAACCTCACCATTTAGATGCTGCGTGATCTTAACTATGTGAACATTTCCATAGTTAGACAGACTGCTCAGCTGGGTATATAGCAATGATCCTTTTTTTTTGCTGTTGTGACCAAAACTAATAAAAGACCAAATTCTGGATATCTCAGTGCTTATTCAGAAAATGTTACTCATAATAAAGTAATAGAAAAAGTGGGACAAAAAATTTCACTTAGCAACTCCACTTCAAAACCACAGGATTTTTTTTTTTTTATGCATATGCAGGAATTCATAAATATGACTTAACTGCAATGCATACAGCTCTCCCAGCAGAAGTCACAGTACTAACTCACTCACCTAACATGCTTCCAAGAGGTACAGAAGAGACTTAGGTTCCTACACTGTGATTCCCAAGAGTCAACGTGCTGAGCACAGAAAGTCTAAATCACAAGCAGGAAAAGAAGGTATAGTGGGAGTTCTGCCTTCTGCATAAAATAGGGCATCCATTCCTAAGACTCCATGCCTGAATTCCTCTGTTTTAAAGCTCAATTTTAACCTGCTTCCCATACTTTAATGCCAACTTTAACTCTCCTGACCGTGCAGAGGTCCAGATTCAACAGAAGGGACAAGCAGCGGGCTACTTGAGCTATGAGTAGCTCATAGCTCAGCAATTTAGACATTCACAAGATGTGGAAGTGAAGTATTTGAATCTACTCAGGCCGAAGACAGCCTTGAAACCATTGATAAGTGTTTATCCTGAGTTAGACATGCTCTGAGCATTTAGAATATCAGGAAAACCAGAAATTCTTGAAGCTCTAGATGAAGGGAGCACAGCTCTATGTGTCCAAGACAGCTTTTGCATGAAAAAACAGGCACCAGTAGTGTCTTAGGTATCCAAGCAGTTCAAAAGAGGAGTCTTAAATCTTCCTCCTCCACTCTTATGGCGTCTATCTAAACACATTGAATATCTGGTTGTGGCCAGAAAATACCCTCAGGAAAAGCCTAATGTTCACCACTGTGTCATACAAACTGTAAATTCTTTTAGCATTCAGCTTGTCAAGATGCTGTTACAAACAAATAAGCACTGAAGTGTTACCAAATTTGTAGAACATTTGGGATTAGGAATAATTCAGGAATTCATACCAGTAAAGACATTTTATCATTACATAGAAGCTACATGGTTTCTTGAGATGGTTCATATGCACTGACTATATCTCTTCCTTAACAGTCACCAACAAAGCATTCCAGTGCTGGTGTATTAAATAGACCTCATCTATGCTAGCACAATGCAAAAAAGCTCAGGGAAGTCAGATACTGAAATCACAGAAAAATGGTATTAGGTTTGAAGAGGTGGGGGAGTTGAAACTGATATCTCATAATTCAGGGTCAGGCATTTCTTATTTTTAACCTACGGTCTGAAATTCTACTTTATGTCATGGAAAAGATTAATAGTTCCTTCAGGGGGTACCTAAAAATTGTTTACTGTTCTCATCACTTTGACACAGTTAATACTCACAGCACATAATATATTACCTAGCACTCTAGAATTATTGCTTTGCAGCAATTTTGTAGTGCTTACTTCAGAAGAAAACATGATACATGCCACATAGAGGATGAATGATGACAATGACAAATAAAAGATATATTAGTGGTATTTTGAATTAAGAAAAGTTCCAGTCTACTCTCTTTTATCCTGCACTTGTCAATAATATATTAAGGCCTCTTCAGTAATTGTTATTTATAACTATAGAAGGTATTTAAATGGACTCCTCACCATACTTTAAAGCATATCAATATTTTAAGTACACTTACGCTGAAGACATATGAAAAATGGACATATGGACACATTAACTGACCTTCTAAAGGTCAAATAGAAAATTATAACAGACACAATGCAGTTTTTCCATCTTCTATTTTGGAGCTTTCTTTCATTTAACTTTACTGTTTGTTACTTGTCTCATTTTCCCATTTCCTATATCTCTGATCACCACTATTTACGTATCTTCCATCCTATGTGTGTTATAAAAGAATAGGCCTAAATAACATTTGAACAAGTAAAAACCACACAGGTAAGTATAGCTAAAGCACGTGTTCAGATGTTCTGTTAAGACTAATTTTTTTTAAGTAGAACAGTTCATTGTATTAATTTTTTTTTTCTGAAAGACATATACAGACCTATGAACAGAAATGGACAGCTTTTTAAAATATCTATCGATTCATGAGCCTAAATGAAACATCAGCATCTAAGGTAATTGTATTGCTATGGGTATATTAAGTTCATTAACTAATTCACAGTTAGTAACCTCTAGTAAGCTGTGCTTGAAAATTGGGAGCTTAAAATTTACAGGAAAATTATTGATTTTTTAGGAACTAAAGACTTAATTTAGGGACACAATATTCAGACACATAAGGAGTCAAAGCTCAAGTCTTTTACACAAACTTAAAGTTCTACACTGCATGTCCTAAAGGAGTATGGAAAACATACTACCCAGCCAAGAGAAGGCAGCAAAATACTTCTGAAACAGAGGTCACGGAGGTAAGAGTGAAAGGACGTACTGGTTTGACAGCACCGAAAGGAGATTTTGACTAGAGCTGTGATAAGAGAGGTAGGCAGGAGAGACACAACAACTGGGACAGTTCTCCCAGGACTGTAATTACATCAAGGACCTCAAAGTAACTTGGGACTGGGGAATATGAAATGTCTTTGAACTTGTCATTTCCTAAAGCTTTGTATTTTCTGTTGTGCCTTCTAGTTCTGCAGTACAAATTTTTACCTGCCTGTTTCATGCAGGCAATTGTACTGTATATGAAGAAAGAAATTTATTTCTCCAGAGATGCACAATCCATATGCATATATTTCACAGAGGCAAATTTAACCACAGTGAGAGGTTATTCCCAAAAATATTGTTGGTCCTTGTTAACTACTTTGCTGTCGCTTTCCTAGTAGACACAGTGTAATCACTGGTCCTTACAAAACACTAGACACTTCATGAATGTGGGCACTGTGGACACTCGGAAGTCCCAGGTTTTACAGTGGCAGAGCAGATCAGGGGACTGGACTTGGAGAAGACCATGACTTTCTTCTAGCCCATTTGCACACTTTTTGTCAACAGAAGACAGGGTAGGAGGGCTGAGGATGATGTACATGTAGGTCTCATCCAAACATCCTGTTGGGATGTGGCTGGGCACACACCCAACCCTATGATCTGGAAATAGCTGGCATCCCACATTCATTAAGTGACTGCCAGCATTCAGCCCTTCTGTTGTCTAAACCTGTCCAGATTATTTCTGTCTTTCATGGTGCTTAAAATGCTAGTGGCATCAGGAGTGAGGCTATGCTGGTGTTAATTCTAGTAAGCTGCTTCAGAACTATCGCCAATATGAAACTGAAAATGACTAGAAAAAAATTAATAAAACATTTCAATGGAACCTAATAAAGGTAGGTGAACAAGAAGCATGATGACAGATAAAATTCAGTTTCAACACAGGCAGAATATTGCCCATTAGAAGGAACAATGTGAACTACTTATATATATAGTGCCTATTTCTAACAACTGTAATTACTTACAGAAAAGACAATACAATTGTAATGTAATAAAAAACTTAAAAAGTTGGCCTGCTGAACTCAGTACTGACAAGGACATAGGAGCAAGCAAGCCTATATGTCCTCAGAGAATAGTTCAAGACACTGTGCTAAGAAATAAACTGTTTTTAATGTACTAGGTGAACGTATTTGATTTCAAAATCACTATACAACAACAATTACAAAAAAGACAATTGTACAGGTCTATATCTATACCACAACAAAATCTGTCCTTAGCCCAAGTATTAGCTAATCAATGTTGAAATGTTACTGGTGTAGAGTATAAAAATAATTCCATTATGAAAGGGTGAATCCTGCCTTATTTAGAATGGTGTCATCTCCTGCCTGGTCTCCTTACCAAGTAGCCACCATTTCCATTTAAGAACAATGATGTTATGAAAGACTTCAAAAGGGCCTATTGATTTCCAAAAAATAGCATAGTGATAATCTACTGGGAGATCTGTGATTTTATTCAGTAATTCAAGTTAAAATGAAGATAGATACATAATGACACACATTGCTGAGAATGAAAAATTGCTCATAGGATTAACAAAATCACCTGTTAATTGTAAAGAAGAAAAAAAAAATACAAGAAAAGAAACCAGTAGCATATCTTTTTTCATAATGCCTTCAAAATCTATTTCCTTTGTAACAGCTACTTCTGACTATGTTTTAAAAAAATATCTGCATGTCCTAAGCAAAACATTCTGAATACACATTACATGTTTTGGACATACTTTTAATCAAATCTTATCTAAGCACCTTTTCTGCCTTCAGACTGGGTCTGAAGTAAAGAAACATTAAAGGATCTTTTTCTCATATAGTGTTTTCAATTTGTTGGAGTTTGTTTGTTTGTTTGTTTTTTAATGGAGAAAAAAATATTAGTAAAGTTCATAGGGCACTTTCCAAATCCAACCTACTAGACTCCCAAATCCCCAGTGAAATTATACAGCTTCTGTGGATTGTAGAGCAATACATCTTTCATCTAACAAATACAAGCTTGCTAAACGTGCAGTCATAAAATTTGAAGATGTGTAGCGTTTCTGTGCACTGCCATAAATTATCTATAAATTTCATAATTTAATTCTAGACTTGTGACTGTTTATGCATTTTTTCAAACTTTATTTTCCTTTTAATCTCTTTGACTGGGGCAGTATTTAATTATTTCATACTCTTCAATATAGCTAACTAGTACTTATTCAGGAAAAAATATTTCCTCTACATCTTTTCCACGAGCTATATTATAGGACCATAAGATGTCATGTCACTGTAATTGCTATTAAAACATAGAGCTTGTTTTCAGTTACCTATCAAGTAGAGTGCACTCTAATAGAAAACAATTACAATAGCAACAACAATAACAACAAAGGTTTATTAACTTAAGCACAACTTCTCACTCAATATTGCAGCAACATCTGTGTGCAGTGTTTTCCCGAAGCCTTATAAATATAAGCCAAGAATCCTCAGTTGTGCCTAGACAATGTCACTATGGCAGAAAAATCTATTCCACTGTGTTCAGCAGTGTGTATTTTAAGAAAGAATTTGAGATAAGCAAATTTCCAGTTTCAGAGATTTGGATTGTCTCGGATGTGTATACAAGTTCAGTGCTTCCCTGAAACTTAACTAAATAAATGAGTCTATGTAATCTAATTCCGGAGTGGAAATCTCACAAGGATACATAGATTTCAAAGTTGTATGAGTTGGCTTCTTGTAGTACAGCCATAAAAGCTGAGAACTGCCTCTCAAGCAGGACTTTTTAGAACTTCTGGTACTAGTTAGAACTGAGACTGTGAATCAGAAAATGTAATTAAAAAAAAAGCACGAATGCATCTCAACTTTTTGGACTACACAGATGATTCCTTGCAATTTTATTTTGCATCTGGGGCAAGTTTCACGTAGTTTCTGTTCTCACCATATTGGTATATACTTACAGAACTAAATTTCAGTTTTGGAATAAATTCTGACAAACAACCTTGAGTTTGTAGACCTATTATACATTAGTAGTAGTGGTTAATAAATATTTTTCATTTATTCAACAGTTAGTCTAAAAACCAAATCTCTTTTTATCTTGGTGATCTCTCACTCTCACGTAATGCAAAGAGAATTCTATATTGATGAGAACATGAATGACAGTATTGCCAACATTATGCCCAAAACTCATGATTCAGATCCTGAAAATCAATTATTAGTTCTTTTATAACATAGTGCTTTGTATTTGCCTTCTGGCTTTTGATCTGTATTCCCAACTCCTTCACTGTAATTAGGAGTGTTATAGCTTTCCTCTTGATAAATTTTCTTGCAGTTCTGTGAATCCCCTCTTATTTGTCAGTATCTCTCTAGTAATATATAGACTGAAGTAAAGAAAATAGTACTAAAATAATATAGGCTAGATTCTATGATGTTGCATATAGTCTATGTAGCCTCAAAATGAAAATTAATCTGCGGTCATAAATTGGATACTATATTCGACCAAAACTTCAGACATATTTTATCAGCTTCACTTCTAATTCTTTTCCTATAACTTCTATTTGACATATTTCTCTCTAACAATGTATATTTACTCAATGGTTATATATCCTATTCTGCTTCCATTCTAAAGCTGAGTTTAATTTGTTCACTTTCTGACTATTCTTCATCTACCTTTGCAATTTGTCTTTGGTGATGCAACTTTAGGGAATAAAGTATCATCTGCAGTGTAACTGACATACTTTCATACAATTAATGAAGAAAACAATAGTAGTTTGTGGGTTTGGGGGTTTTTTTCCAAGTCCTGTTTTCTTCGAAGTCTTGTTACCTTTTAGAAATACAATAAATAAATAGGTGATAACATCATAAAAAAATTTTAAATGAAAACTTTGATAAAATTATGTATTTGGTACTTGTCCTCTTGATATATATATAATCTATACTATTTCCTTCCTTCTTAAGTGAATCTGAACATGAATCAACATCAGTCATAACCAAGACTTAGCAGAACACTTTTCCACAGTGAACATTAACAGAGCTGCATTTGTGGACAGATAACAGAAGTAACACACTCACAATTGAGACTTTAGATATACCATTATTTCTATATAAGCACATTTTAATTATTTGCAAATGAAACTGAATTAATGTAAGATTTTTCCTTTTGAATTTCTATTTAATCCTTTACCATTCACTTAGTAGTTTTATGTGGATTCTACATAGTACGGTGGTATTAGTGACACAGACCACTTCAATGAATCTTTCTAAATGCTATGTAACTATGGACTATTTCCACTTTTAAACTGCAATGAGTTTTCAGGATGTCCCTGTTATTATATTCAAGTACAGGTCTCTTTAGCAACCACTCCAAAGATCAGTTCTCATGTCCATGGAAACAAATTAAATGAAAATGTTGAAATTAATTAACATGTATTAATTTTAATGTGTAACCCTACAGTTAAAAATTAGAAATTTTACATTGCCCATGTTTTTTAATAGTTATTATATGTGATTCATATTTCTTTATGGAATTTCCTTTTATGACACTGATACTTTTTTTTCCATTTGTTGACATAATTCATTATTTTTTGTCCACTAATACTTTGAGGTAACTATCAAAAATTGACATGAAAAAAATATCTGGAACATGAGAAGTTGTGTCACAGTGGGATTCATTGACTCAGCAATGAAGCTTGTAAGAGAATGGGAGCACGGTATTCTTAATAGTTTTTATACATTTTCTGAACTTCACTCTCCCTATATATTTACTCAGGAATTAACATGACCAGAGTTAGAAACATGTGAATGGACCATATGATGATTCAGATTTCATTTGAAGAATGAAATCCAGGATCACAACTGATCAGATACTAAAGCTTGTCTCATAGGTATGGATAGTAGAAAAGTTGTAGATTTTCCTCCAAAATCTGAAGAAATGTTTGCATTTATTGTAAAAATTTTAAGAAATATGAACAGCACAGGAGCAGATAGCATCCCAGAGGGTGGGAAATAGATATGCAGAAAATGATTCATTAATGGATGTCTGAACCAACCTTGGTCTGTGCTAGGGGTAGAGAAGATGGCAACTTCATGAATCACATGATTACAAAAATCAACTCTGACTATACCATAAATAACACTGGTGGATTAAAAATAATAACTCAAGACCATTAGTAAATTTTTGTGTCAAGACTGCAGTTAACGAATTATACACTAATTAGCCACCAATGCAAAGTGACATAAATTTTGTTCAAAAATAGCCACTTTTTTCACTGAGAATATCTTGGGACAATTTGCATCTTGGGGAAATTATATTGCCAACCTTGGACAGAATTTTCCTTTAAAATGTATGCACTTTTCTCGGCATAAACAGAACTATCATCGTCAGGCTAAAACATCTATGATCAGGTCAGATGGGATGCAGAAGAGTTTCACTGAACTGAAATGTTTAAGACAACTTGAATTTTTAATTTCTTTAACCGTCCTCAGAATAAGTAGATATTTATTCTTTTAAATCTCTTTTAATTTTTGGTAGACTAATATTGATCAGCAAATGAAAGCAGAACAATGTGAAAAACAAAAGCTTAAGAAAATGAAGGGTAAATATTGGCTTTATGCTACCATCATCATCCTCTAGAAGGACGTAAGAGGGGAGGTGCCCACATATTTTGAACACCACAGTGCTGAGACAATGAAAAGGAGTAACAAAGAGGGGACAATGATCCAGGCTACAACATAAGAAAGAATTACAGGTAGCCTAGATTAGCATAGCATTCTATCTTTAAAGAAATGTGCCTATGTCAATCCCCAGTGAATGACTAAAAATATCCTAGATTAAAGAATATCCTTCCTGGATAATGAGCCTAAAAAAAAAATTATTAAAAGATAAGATGGAAAATATCTCAGCAATGACCCCCAGCACTTTTTGGAATACAAAATTCAGGCCTTCAGTATTTTATTTTGTGGTAAATGAGTTTTATTATTTATTGACACAGACTCTGTTGACTCCATATGAAATTACTTTGCCTATAATAAATCCCAAGCTATTGCTAACATTTGAATAGGAATGTTCTGGGTTGCTTTGTATTCTTCAGTAATACGGAGCGAAAAGTATAAAATTTCTTTGATATGTCATATTAGCTGTCTTAATAAGTCCCTACCTACAAAGAGTAGATTATTGATTGCCCCCTTCCAAGTTTATGAGAAGTATTTGCAGGACCTACAATGTGGAGTTCAGCAAAAGCACCAGAATTACAACACCGGTTAGACACCTGACACTTTCAAGATGCGTGTATATGGCTGCATGTCATCTTGAATTGCACTATCCTCCTGACATCTGCAGCTAATTCAGGCATTCTTGGCTTGTTTCAGCAATATCTATAAAAAGTATCCTTACTGATGTGGTGGTTGAGAAGATAATCTCTTTCAATGTCCTAACTTGGATGGATATACCAGGATCAAGTCCTCACACAGAACACATGCTATAAGAAGCACACAGTTTTTTAAAAATATTTTCTTTTCATTTCAGATAAAGCCTATAGTCCCAAGTGCATTTACCTCACTCTGGTGGCATCTGATCTTAGGTCACTTGCAAAAAACTGGAGAGAAGCTGTTTCTTAGCAGACAGGCTCCTGCCAGCAGGGTATTGATCGTAGCTCCAGTCAAGCATCTGCCATGCTCGGGGAACTATTTTATGCAGTTCATGTATGTCCTTGTAATTGTCACTGAGATAATAGAAAGAATTCAATGTGAAGCTATCTCAGTCTTCTTTCAAGAACTACATCTGATTCAGGTAGACATTGATTCCGTCATTCATCGAAAGTGGTGACAAAGCTGCCATGTCACCATCCATAGGTATCCATCAACAGGCTTCTCCTCTAAGTTGGCTGAGTAACTTTAGGGCAGAATGCAAGTCCTGCAACTCAGGAACCATAAAACTCTTGAGAAGATTATTGACAGATGCAACATTGAAGAAAATCACCATCATTTTGTATCTGAAACAGATCTTTACTAAGACTCAGGTTTTCCCTTTTTATTAAGAATAAGGATATCGCCGAGAATAAATAAACCTCTTCCCCTGAAGTTTAATAAAATCTCTTTTATCAAACCTAGAGTAAAAACAACATTCACACCTTAAAAGGCTTTCATGAAAACAAAGATTATGTTAAATGTTGTGAGATTAAAAGTATAGCTAGGTTGCTACCATACATAATTTTGGCTATTCCATCTAAGCACTGATTGAAATGTACTCAGCTCTTTTGACCCCTATTTCATTTCCTCAGTAAAGCCTCTTAAGCTCTACTTTGCTCAAGAAAAGGTGTTATAAGCTTCAATATGATGAAGGTCTGGAGGACTGAGCCATTGCTAGATGAACAGAACTTAAAACATGCAGAACACAGCAGTAAGATCCATTCTGAAAGGGGACTTTTAACTAAAAGCATTCATTTCAAGGAGCTTGAACATTTGATTGTGGCTGACATACAAAAAACAAATTGTGATTTTTTTTTTCTTTGATGCATTAAGGCTAAGTTTGAATGAACATTCTCAACGTGTGCAGTGCAATCAACATTACACTGCCATATACACAAGTAAGAAACCTAATGTTTCCATTACTGTGTTGATAAATTGATCCAGTTTTAGATCTTAATACCAGCTCTCAGACCAAGTTAAAACTTTAGTTTTCTTGAAATCAAAATAATTTTAATGAGAATGGGTTGTTAGGCATTGGAATGGGCTGCCCAGGGAGGTGGTGGAGTCCCCATCCCTGGAGGTGTTTAAGAGTAGGGTCGACACAGCGCTGAGGGATATGGTGTAGATGGGAACTGTTAATGTTGGGTTAATGGTTGGACTGGATGATCTTCAAGGTCTTTTCCAACCCACACAATTCTGTGGTTCTGTGAATCTGTGATTCTGAGAATTCTTTTGAACTTTTTACTTTTCAAGAAAAGTTGCTGGATCTGACCATAAAATTACACTGCAATAAATCCTGGAAGAATCAGATGACAGACTTTAAAACATTCAAAAGAAGCACAGTTACTAGATATTTAACAATATTCCCACTGATTATTTTAACAGAAGCACCTATTCCATATGCAAGATTTGTTTTCTAAAATGCAAACAACCCTCCCTGTGCTACTCTTAGGCAGTATAAAATGTTCTGTTTCAGTAAAATATCAAGTAATACTACATTCATTCAACTAGTATGATATTCAGCAGAGCCTTCTATTTGTCTGGCTCTCCAGTACGCTGCACTGCAATAACGTATATTCAAAGGACCTTCATAAATGCAGGTGAAACTGGGCAAGTCACATAAAGGGGCTGATGGAAAGGAAATCCTGCTCTATATTACTCAGTCTGTCTCAAAAGTGTTAACTAGTTGCAATATTGAATACACACAGCAATCTCTTCCTTGGGAGAGAAAGCAAATAAGGTGTATTGATATTCTGAAAAGTTTTGTGACATAGAGCCTGTCCAGACACCTTAGAAGATCATGTTCACACTGGGAATGCTTTCAGTCTTCAAGAAACCAGTTACTCCAGTACAGTTATTGTTCCTCTCAAAATCAATAAATGCATATGTTGTTATATTAGTAAAGTTATACTGCAGTAAATGTCTTTCAAAACTACTGGCTTTTACCTTAAAGGTTATGCTCACCTGTTTGTTTGATATCCTTATAAGAATAGTTCCATGCAGTCAGCACAGGATAGCTGAAATCCCAATAAACAAGGGTGGTGACCTTTCGTTACTTGCAAACATAAGGCAAACTCTATCAAATATTCAACAAATTCTCTTACAATAGCACCTGTGTTCTAAGCCCAAGAGGGAATTTGAGAGCAAGCAGACGGATGAAGTACTCATATCAAAATACAGTCCCAAGAAAGATCAGTGCAGAAATGCCAACTGAGATTTTATTTACTGTTCACTGAGATGCACAGAGAATAGGAAATTGAAAATACAGATATGATGGGAATTATACATGAAAGCACCTAATAAAATGCAATATGCGATGTACTCAATTCCACTTCTGTGCATGCTTATAATGTACTGAGGTATCAGCAACCTCAGCTTTCTTAAAATACTCTGCCTATCAAGGATAGCTTATACATTGGTTTCATCATCAAACCTCCTCTTTGAAAATCTCTCCTTTGCCACAAAACAAGGTAGAATTGATACAGCTACAACTGCATCAAATATCATTTTCATTCTCTTTTGGACTTCTGGCATTCTAAACCATTCTAAATTGAGAGAAGTAAGAAACTTCCTCTAAGGTTCCTTTTGAAGTTCCTGAACTTTACTGGGGACCTTCTGAATTAAAATGGGTATGGTTGCTTTTGGGTAGAATATTTATAGCCCTTTATCAAGACAGAATTAAGAAGAATCAACCTTTTAAAATATTTTGTTTTACTGGAAAACCTCCTCTGCTTTTGCACTTCTAGTGTCACTCTAGATAGCTCTTATGTGGTAAATGGATGTCTCAGGATTTTTTCACAGACAGCTGAAGAACACTGTGAATCCAGCAGCCACTGACGCTAAAAACAGCTTCATCAAACTTGATATCAATCACAGTTTGTGCATGCAGATATTAACCTTCAGGTTTTGTCCTCAGACTTTAGCTACATAAAAAAGATGTACTTTGTGCTAAGGAAAAAACACCCCAAACTTTCCAGCTAATAATTATACTCAGTCGATGTCTGCTAATCAATATCTTCAAAGACCAAGGGCAGACAAAAAAGATTTTATAAGAAACTTCATTCAAGTAAAAAGAAGTTTGCAAACATAAATTTCAAAACATTACAATGTCAGCTCCAATGTGTTTTGATTTTCTTATATCAATTTAAAAATCATTTCATTTTCTTCTGAAGCATTATGGGTAAACTTACTTTAAGAAATTTAAGCTTAAGAGACTACATGTGTTCTGGGCCTAACTCCAGTGATTATGATGAAACTTGTAACAGGAAAAATTTTTACATGAGTAATTTTTACTATTACGTTTCTCTAGGTACTCCTTAGAAAATATTTTGATGAACTAGGATGCTTCTCCTATCTGAGCATAAATGAGAAATTGAAGCCTTGTGGGAAAAAGCTCATAATAATTTATATAGTGCATATAAATAAATACTTTCTTAAAAGAGGATCAAGAAGATAATGTAACGTTCTGTCTATTTTGTTCACTTAATGTGATGAAGAGCCTCTCTGAATTGGCAATTCTTAATTAACAGCTCATTCCTGAAGATATTTTCTGCTTTGAGAACCCTCACTAAAGACAGTGGAAACACCTGAGATAATTTCAATACTTCTCCCATAGATTAATATTTGAGGGAAAAAACCCCAAAAACACCAAAACCAAAAAAATGTACTTTCTCACAACAACTCAAACTTTTCCGATAAATCTTGCTGATAAAACTCCATTAGCATTAACATAGCATAAAGTAAAGTACGTTTATAATATTTGGGGCTGATAAACACTCTTCAGTATTTTTGTAACATGTAACTGATCTTTCAGTTATTAGCAGAGATGCACTCAAGAAGGCAGAAGATTAAGAGAAGAATAAAGCCAGCACAGCACACACTTACATTCTTGAGGTGTTTCACTTACAGTGCAAATTTTGTAATTTCTGCTTTTCTTAGCACTCCTCAAAGAATAAATCATTACAAAAAAAAGAAAAAAGATAAATACACAGATAGATTGGATTTCCTACTGAAGAGCAAATGTAAAGGTTAGTGTCATTGCAGCTGCAGTACAGATGTTTTTTCTTATACTAGTTCACTGAATACTAAACAGATACTCAAAATGTTTGAAAGCATAGTAAACAAAAAACTGAGTCTAAAAGCCCGCTGCATTTATCAAATAGACACATTCAGAATATCTGGATGCTTACCAGATTTTAAAAGATTAAGAAACAATAAAGCTATACTCAGGAAAACACTGAAAATAATGATTTTGAAATTGCACATAATTACATATTTACATTCTTACTATGATTAATAAAAAAGACAACCTGGAAGTTGCATTTTCTCTGATGGAAACCACTGGGGGAGAAAAATTGAAAGGACACAATCACTTGGATATACTAATAAAAGGATTTCCTAGACTGTGCAGAACAAAACGAAAGAGAGATCCTACCTTTAAAAATATGCAACACTTGTATTTACTACTAGGTCAGAAAGAAAAGAACTTACATTGAAATTCACATTAGAATGAACAGATTTAACTTTTGTGAATAGTAACGATGAGCTAGGGCTGTGGTATCTCCTTCCTCCAGTTAGCATGAATGCTTCCTAAATAGAAGTGAAAAGTTTGCAATTTAAGTGGCCTATCACTTGGACAACTGTTAGGCATTGCATCAGACTTACTCAGTTACAGACATTTAACAGGGTATGATACTGTGACACAAAGGCAGCACATGGAGGCATCCAAAGGTGCAATGGGGTGCCAGATGTTCTTTTGACTTCTCATGACTTTTTAAAGGTTTTAAAGTACAATGACATCAGGTTATAAGCATTCACTTACAACAAAAACCTCATCCAAAGACCACTGGGCCAACTGTGGCTGTCAGAAAGAACCAACTGTGGAACCACAGGATACTCAAAATTTCTCATTCAAACTCAGCACATACAACATGACAGAAGCTCAGCAACAAAATGTGTACAAACAAATGTGGTTCTATGCTTCCGGCATATGAGCATCTACAACATCACACATGGTAGCTCAGGCATGACCATTAGTTATCTTACAATGCTTTTCAACATTTCAAATGTTGAAATCTTTCTTGAACTTTACAATGTTCAGAAGCAATCAAATCATACAGTATTTTACCAAATGTAAATGATCTCTCTTGAAGGAAATAATATTCTTTCTCAATAAATTAGTGGATCATTAGTTATTGCTGTGAATAATTTTGTTTTTTCTTAATGCTACCTTGGTATAATTTTTTCAAGTAATACTTGTAATTACTGTATTTTCAAACAGTCTTCCGATGTATTCTTCCTTCTTTTGCCAGAGAAATTATGTATTTTACGCACATGGATTATCTTAAAATATTTAGAGGTTTTTAGCCACTGAAGTAAGGAAGCTTTAATTTCTTTTGGGATTCTAACTCTCACAAGGAGTTACAACTCCAGAGCAGGTTGAATGGGGATAATTTTTTGTCAGGGGAACTAATGACCATCCCATTCTTGAACCATGCTGACATTTTGCTGATGCTTTGATAGAAGACAGATTGCTTTTTGCTGCTTCTTATTCTTAAAGGCTTTGCACAACTGTCATGGCTTAACCTCAGCCTGTAACCAAGCACCATGTAGCCACTCACTCCCTCCTTCCCTCTCCCAGTGGGACAGAGAAGAGAATCAAAACAAAGAAAAACTCATGGGTTGATATAAGAACAGCTTAACAACTAAAATAAAATATAGTAACAACAATAATAATAAAATATTATAATTAATTATAATTATAATTGTAATTGTGATTATAATTATAATGAAAAGGAATATAACAAAAGGAGAGAGAAATAAAACCCAAGAAAAGACAAGTGATGCACGATGTAATTGCTCACCACCCACTGACCAATGCCCAAGCAGCAATCCTCCCCTCCCGTCCAACTCTCCCCAGTTTATATACTAGGCATGATATCCTATGGTATGGAATATCCTTCGGTTAGTTCAGATCAGCTGACCTGGATGTGCTCCCTCCCAGCTTCTTGTGCACCTGCTTGCTGGCAGAGCATGGAAAAATGAAAAATCCTTAATTAGAATAAGCACTAAGCAACAACTCAAACATCAGTGTGTTATCAACATTATTCTCACACTAAAACACAGCACTGTACCAGCTACCAGGAAGAAAATTAACTCTATCCCAGCCTAAACCAGGACAACTAACAGCTTTTCACTTGCAGACAGTGTTTGAGGCACAGGAGAGCCTTAAGATTATTATCACATCCCTGTTCCATATTATGTAAATGACTGCTAGAAAACTCTTGGTGCTTCTGCTGCCTTAAAAATATGGCTTTGAGCCCACAGAGCAGGGCAGAAGACTTTTCCATGTGTATAAATTTATAAGGAAAAGAAAAATGTAACATTTGTCAGATAAACTTGTAAATCATTTTCTGTTCTGAAAAACATTTATTTTGAACCATATTGACAAAATACAGAAGAATCTAAGGACAAGGAGCCAGCCTAATAGAAATTAAAAGCCTTGAGCAAAAGGGAGTGTGCAGCCACTCTGTCCCAGAGCAGATTAGGAATGAAACATTGACACATTTAACACCTCTTACCCCCAGCATCAAGGCAGATTTAACCTACCTCAACCCTATACTAAACAGAATTTATTTCCCTCTCTGTTCTACCACAGTTATACTCACGGTTGCCCTGAACAAGTCTGAACCAGGTTCACACATGCTCTACTCATCTGCACAAGAAGATTACCTGATACCAGAGGGACTCCTGAACTACCACAGACTATGAATGAAGCACCCTGTACAGCAAAGTGAAAAGGCCCTAATCAACACTGACTTCCCTGTACAGGCAGAAAATGGCCTTCAAATGTACCCAAGGTCATGGATGATGCTGTAGAGGCCTTTCTGTCCGAAACATCTTTCCAAAACCAGTACTCTGGCAGATCTCCGGTGTGCTCATGATATATATGTCACCTGATAATAATACATGTAGCCCTTTTACTCCTATTACTTCCATTCATACTGTATAAATAACTATGTTCTGGGAAATAATTGTGTCATAAAAAGAGAAAGAATATCTGCAATTGTTCTTTTTCCAATCTCTGAATTATTTTAAATTATCAAGACTTTTACATTCTATCTACATATTTCCCTTTCACATTTCTGTTCAAACAATACTTTTCTTTTCTTGAACATAGAGCTTTCTTATATACTGTTAACAGCTAGGAACAGGGAAAAAATGAGATTCACAGCATGACATAATAACTAAACTTACTCACTTCAGATATGTGAATTGCACAGTCTTTCTAAAATACAGAGGAAAATATTAGAAATTCTTCCTGCACTTTCTACAAGTGCAGTAAGGCTCTATAAACACAAATTGTCATTTTGCAAATATTGGTATGACTTTAATGGCTAATAAAGAAAGTGTCACAGAAAAAGCTGGAACTTGAATCTACAGGGTTTTATTGAAAAGTATTATTTTTTGTGAGAAATGTGGTAGACGGTAACTTGTTCATAAATTAAAGAGGTAATACATTATAAGAAAAAGCTTTTTGTGATTTCAAGAGAGTCCTGGCATGAATAGAAAGTTTTAAGCAGAGTTTTCACTGTTTACTACAACACTTGACCTTGTTTCCTTACTTGTGTATAACTGCAATGTATGTAGTTTTCTGTTTGCTCTGGTATTTTTACCTGTTCTTACTACTTTTAAAAATTTACAATAATACAATTTACATATAAGCCACTCGAGCATTCTAACATGATTCAAGAGTAGTGTTAGCATTAACATTATTTTGAAGTCCTATGAAGAGGTTGACTTATATAAATGATCCTTCACATACTCAGACTCAAAACAGTTGAAGAATTTCTTTACATTACCCCTTATTTACAAAAAGAAATCTTCAAACAGAGAAGGCTTTCATTCATCATCTACGTTATTATTTAAAGACAGAAAGAAGCTACAAAAGTTATAGCATTAAAAACTAATCAGTATATTTCTTTTATTATTTCACTTTTTAGAATAATTAAGGAGACTTTAAGCAAAGTATATATAATAATTCAGTCAAGATTCTCAAAAGGCCCTTTCTCCTCCCTAAAGATCCAAGAAAATACAAAGCAGCACAATAAGTACATTTCATCCTTGCTGCTATTATGAATTGCATTACACCAGACCTGGATTGAAGGCACCTAAAATGAGCAATCATTTCCTCTCTATGTCCAAAACACAAGTGAAACCTGTAAGTTACCTCTGAGATGTTCAATTTCCAAACATGCACATAAAATTATGTCACTTTAAACTACTATTCAATGTTTTCCCTCTCTCTATTCAGCTTAATGTATCTCTTACCAGCTCTAATAGAATAAAAAAAAAAAAAAGGGGGGGAGATTACATCAAGTAAATTAATTGAAAATTCTCCTGAAATTTCACCTCTGTCTATGTTTTTGAGGCAACTACATTACAAGAGAAACATATAAGCAGAGGCCAGTTGGGGTAGAGACAGACTTATGCAGAAGCTGAAGCAGCTTCTGAAAAATTAGTCCTTGACAATGTGATCAGGACTTTCTGTATTGGGTTAGCAATTCATGTGTCTACCTGTATAGATAAGCTGTGGGCTGACTGGATACTCCAATCATTCAGATCATGCAACTAACTCTTGGAGAGCAGCACAAATCCTATTTTGTATGTATGTTTAGGGTTTTTTTCTATAGAAGACATGGGGGGAAGGAATCTGAACCTCACCTGAATATAATGCCAAGGTATACTCCTTGACCTGAGAACTCAAACGTACTCTAGGGGTCCATCATTTAATGTGGCTGAAAGAATTTTTCAGGACTTTATGTCATCTACTTTCAAACAATGGGTAAAGGCTATAGCAATGACATTATCACCTGGTACAAAGTCACAAACTCTAAAGTCTTTTAGAATATCAGTGTTCAATGCATTTGCAGTTGCTGTTGTTTCTCATAAAAAGCACTAGCAAATGCAAGTTCTAGTTGTTTTGAAATAGCTTGTCTTGAATTCTACATCCACACACTTTTAAAGACTGTCATGTTTGCATATATTGCTAGGGAAGAAAAGGAAGGAAAATTAAATGCTTGGAAGTGATTTATTTTATATAATTATGAAAGAAGAACATCTACAGAATAAACATGAAGTCCAGCATTGACCATGATATAGTAGTAAGTTATCAATTAGAATATTCTGTTCCCTTTCAATTTTGATCACTAACTGTTTTGCTGATTAGGGATATCAATTAAACTCAGACACCAGAGTGAAAAGAGCAGGCGTATTTTGCTAGAAATAACTAAAAAATATAACAGAATAATACAGAAAACATACAGTAAGAAAAGACACAATAGTGCACTTAAACAAATAGGACAATACAGGGTAATGCATCAAATCATTACTACAAGATAGAGAGAATAGTGATTAAGAAAGATACATCACCACTTGCATATGTTACCATCATCTAGATCCGCAGTCGCTGGGGAGCCCCGGTTACAGCGAGGATTTGGAGAGCCTGTGCCGGCAAGTGGGAAATCCCACACGGTGCGTCCACCCATAGGTGAGGCATCCAAAGTCGCTGTGAGCAGGTCCAGCCTTATATACTCAAAAATCAGCTGGCCAGAATAGCTGGCACCTTTTGTTTTAAGCGGAAATATCTGGTTTCATTCTCCTGTTAGATTTTCCCAGAGCCTGGCCAGGGCTCAGGGAAGAAACTAAGGGAGTTTCCCTGCTTATCTAGTTGATATATGAGCAAGGTCACACACCAGGTCACAGGGCCAGACAACTGTCTCTGTGGCCCTGTTATCTTGTTCACACACACAAAGAAGGATACATGTTTTATGATGTTTAAGCTGCATCTTCTATGCATATTTCACTAATGACTACATGCTGAGTTAGCAGTTTCGGTTCAGGGCCTGTTGCTCAGGCTTCAATACTCCCATCTTTTACATCAGAATAGGTGGTTTGCTATAACTTAGTATAATACTTATTACCATAATGCTTATCAGTTATAAAATATCCAGGATTCATCTATAGGTCAACTCTGGCTTGGGCTTATTGTCCAAGCCTTAGCACTTCACTAACTAATTAATTTCAAGATAATTATATTTCTTGTGAATTCCTAATAAGAGATAGTTTTCTGGTTAAATGTAGGATGGATTTAGTCTGACAAAATCCATATGAGGTCACAGCATCTCCAAGTTTCAAAGTCAGATGAGGGTAAGAAAGTTCCAAAACATTACTGTGAACCTACATCTTTCTTTAGAAAGTCATGGTGAAGAAGATAATGCCCTATGAGTATTTATAATAAATTATTAAATATATAATTAATTATTGTTCTTTCCAATTGAGGTTACTTTATAAATGCAAACATAAAAAGCCTAGTTTCCCCTGGAATTTTAGAAAGTTACAAATTGCAGGTTGTTTCTACAACCAGTAAAGATCATTTGAAGAGCTTCAGTTAAAATGTTAACGCAGATGTCTGTACTCTCCAATTATTGTGTGAACTCTGGCAAATATTTCTTTTGCAGTTTAAAAAAGGAAGCCACTGAAAGTTTTGGCTTTATTTTTATACACAAAGAATAAAACTCAATCCAAGAAGATTTAAGAAAGACAAGCCTGATACTTTTATCACCTTGAACTAATTTGACATTTACCTAAAGATTTCTTAACACGTCTAGAGGAACAGTATTTTTACTAATAATTAATATGTTTAATACTAATAATTAATATGTCTACAGGAACAGTATTTTAAACTTTTTTTATTTTTTAATCTATTGTTTTTAATTATGGGTTTCCTTACTGTTGTTTTAGCTGACAATAAAAGATCATTGCATTATACCTAGACTGCTGTGTATTTGTAAATGTCCCCCTAAAACACAGTAAGAGAAAGAAAAAGGTTTGTTCTTCATTTTAGTAGTAGTCACACAAAGATAAGCCCATACATTTGCTGTGAGTTTCATAAATGCCTGTAAATAGACCTTTATTAACACATTCATTACTTCAATCATGCTTTCTATTTTAGGAGGAGAGGGACTCAGTGCATTCTCTTCCATAACTATCTTACATATCCTTTCTTTGTCTCTTGTATTATCTATGCTCATGGGACAAGAGTATAAATAACCCAGTGAGGGAGTATAATAATTAGGGGATGGTATAAAATGGCAAGCAGAGGCTGGGGACACTCCACTTGTGCTACTGCAAGGATACAGCAAGCTTCTGATACAGCCCAACATCATCATTCTTCCAGTCACTGCAACAACTGATTGTTTTTCTTTAGCCACTAGATTAATTCATTTGTTCAAATATTATCAATTAACTTTATGTCATCCTCCATCACTTATCTTTCCCTCCTGTATTCACCCATTTTTGTCTTCTTGTCCGTGCCTTGCTTTTCAGGTGCCCAGTAGTACTTAACACTCTTCTATGATATTATCTATTTTCCTCCTTCTGACATCTTCTGTTCACATTTCTTTTTTATGTCTTGGAATTTCCACTTCAATAATGTACCCACATAGTACAAAGGATCTGAAAACAGAATACAAGCTATATTTTTATAGATAGACTTTACAAAAATAGAATTATTATAAAAGTTGAGATAGCCAAACCATGTAATTGAAAGGCACTGTAGTTGCATATTTCATTCTCCTATACACCCTGCACGAACTTACACTGTCACAAGTAATGTCCAATGACTATATCTAGTGCTGTACAAATGCAAGCAATTAAAAAGACAGGATTTCTGCCTTGAAGATTATACAGTGAGGAACAGAAGAGAACAGAAATGAAAGCAAGATGAGGGAAAAGAGAAGGGAAAACAAGCATTAAGCACACAGGGAAAATATGAGACACATTTTAGTGGCAGCTGAATAGTACTGATAGTACTTTGAAACGAGAACAAATGGGGGAGTAAATAAGACCAAGCTGGAAGTCTGCACTGGAAAGAGAGAGAAGGAAGTGGATTTTTCAGGAAGAGATTGATGATGCTCTAAGTGTTTTATAAGTATGGACTATGAAGTTTAAAGAAGATTTTCTACAATAACATAACTCCCAGATGGGCCAATTTTCTGAATTCATGAAGGACATTCCTGTCAGTTTGACTGTGTTGGTCTTGATAAAAGCTTTTTTCATCAAAGCATCCCCCACTTTACTGCCCCCCCTACCGCAAACCACGACCACTAAAAAAACGCTATGACTATTTCAAAGAAGTAAATGGCATGGATGGATTAATATTTTAATTCAAGTTATGCTTGCCTTTTACTGAGATGTAACTTTGAACATAATAAATTCTGTTTAAAGAACCAAAGGCTTTCATATTCTATATTTTGCGTCCTTTTTAATTATTTAAGTTCTTTCTAAACACTGGAATGTTTATGGACATAGCTGATGGCATGCCAAAAGCAGAGAACAAAACTAAGATTGTATCCAGCTTACTCCTCTGATAAATTTTCAACCTAAACCAAAGAAGAAATCTGTTTTCCATTGCCTACTGCAAGCATTTGTGCCATAACTTTCTTCACTTCAATTGACAGATCCATAAAAAGAGCACTGTACACTATTTACCAGAAAAAAAATGTGAAGAAATATTTTTTGAGACTGGCTGCAGGCAAAAGCTGAATTACAGCAGTCTGTCTAGTGAATGTTACTGGGAGTGTTCACAAGACTAGAATTCAACAGGTCTGAGTGATTTACTTATCTTCTTCTGTGACATGATCATATTTATTTCAAGGAATTCATTGATAATAAAGTGCAAGCGTATCATATAAAACCAAAACAAATTGAAAAAGCTACTGGCCAGTACAAAACAAAAATTGAACTATAGGGGCATGAATTTTGCATTTCTATCATGGCAAGTTAATTTTTCTGATAATAAACTTCAGTGAATTTCTCAATAACTTTTTCACTTAGCAACTCTTTCAGTTTTCATTTGGTTCATTTCATTACATCATACTGTGTTCAGTTCATTACATTTATTCATTGGTAACCTGGGCTTTTAGACAAAGAATTACCAACATGTCAAGGGAGGTGATTCTTTTCCTCTACTTAGCACTGGAGTGCTGGGCCCAGTGCTGGGCTCCTGAGTACAAGAGAGACATGGACATAGTGGAGAGTCCAATGAAGGGCCATGAGGATGATTAAGGGACTGGAGCATCTCTCCTATGATGAAAGGCTGAGAGAGCTGGGACTGTTTCACCTGGAGAGGAGAAGGCTCAGGGGGGGATCTCATCAATGTATATAAATACCTGAAGGGAGGGTGCAAAGAGGATGGAGACAGGCTCTTTTCAGCAGTGCCCAGTGACAGGACCAGAGAAAATGGGCACAAACTGAAACACAGGAGGTTGTCACTGAACATCAGAAAACACTTTTTCACTGTGAGGGTGACTAAGCACTGGCACAGGTTGCCCAGGAGATTGTGGAGTCTCCGTGCCTGGAGATATTCAAAAGTCCTAAATTGTCAATTACCTAAATTGTCAGTTACCTAAATTGTAACTGATTCATGAATCCTTTGTCTTTTCATACTTCTTTGCATAGCAACAGAAACTCACAGATATTCTGGCTTTGCTAGTTGTGACTGTCCTGTTCCACAAAGTATAAAAATTCCATTTAAGACAGCACTGTGGTTTGTCAGTCTGAGAAACTGAGTGTTAGAACTTGCTACATGGTACAAATTAGTGCAGTAAGGTGGGTCGCAATTTAGTTACAGTTTCTACTGTCTTGGTTTTGTTTTGCTCAGGCTTCCCAAGTCATCAGATTCACAGAATAAGATGTCTTGCACATATAGCCCCATGACTGCAGCAATATGCCCCAATGTCCTGCTTTTGGCTGGGATAGAGTTAATTTTCTTCCTAGTAGCTGGTGCAGTGCTGTGTTTTAGATTTAGGATGAGAATAATGTTGATAACACACTGATGTTTTTAGTTGTTGCTAAATAATGTTTATAATAAGCAAGGACTTTTCAGCTTCTTATGCCCTGCCAGTGAGAAGGCTGAAGTGTCACAAGAAGTTGGGAGGGGAGACAGCCAGGACAGCTGACCCAAACTGGCCAAAGGAATATTTCATACCATACAATGTCATGCCCAGTATATAAACTGGGGGGGAAGCTGGCCAGGGGCTGCTGCTCAGGAACTGAGCATCAGTCAGTGGGTGGTGAGCAACTGTATTGTGCACCACTTGTATATTCTAATTCTTTTACTGCTATTATTATCATTGTTATTATTATTATTGCCATTATTATTATTTTCTTATTTTTCTGTCCTATTAAACTGTATATCTCAACCCACGAATTTTACTTTTTTCTTTCTGAATGTCTCCCCATCCTGCTGGGGGAGGGGGGGTGAGCAAGCAGCTGTGTGGTGCTTAGTTGCTGGCTGGGGTTAAACTCCAACACCCAGTTATGCCAAACTGTATGACAGAAGAGAGTTTATGGCATCTGAGGCTGCAAGGGAATATGATATCACAAGACATATTCTCCAGCTTCAGTGCATCATTGCTGCCTTCTTTCTGTTCTATTCTGGTGTAATCCTCTGCTGAAAACTACAGTTAAGTCCTACAGTGGGAGAAAAAGTATGTATCTCATACCTTAGTTGGCTTTAGAAATCAGGAAGATCTTAAAATCCTCATTTTGTTTTGTTGTACTGAGCAGTACTTCCTCCCATTAGACATTATTCAAGCTGATTCTAAATTCCACTGTCATCCTTCTAAATACAAAGTTGCGATATAGCCATAAATATCTGCTGTTTGCATGGAACACCTCGCCCTGGTCAGATTACAAAAAATACAGTTATGTTCTCATGGCTTCCCATTCTGCTATAGTTCTTCCTGCACTAATCAGATATTTACTTTGCTACTGAACACTGAAGGGTCATATAAAATTAGTACCATACTTTGAAGTAGGTCCTCAGCCACTTTAGCTTATGCAGAATTGGTCATGGTCTCCTGCAGTCACAGCCAGACTTCTGCCAGCCCTGTTTTCTCCCTCAGCAAGAGCCCAATGCAAAGGACCCTTCCACACCCTTTGATGTGAAATCACTGCATCAGTATTGCTTACATGCCAAAAGAAGGAGACTTGAAGGCTTGGCTTAAATATCAGTTGGTCACAACTGTTATCTGTTTATTTCAGCAATCTTAATTAAGTAATTAATATTGTTCACAACCTGGACACTAATCTTTCTCACCATATTTAAAACAAGCACAGGGTGCATTAGCTTCTCCCACAGTCATGTGAAAACAGGTGAGTAATAACTGCACATGAAAGTGCTCTGACAGAGGAAACAAGTTTGAGAAGCACAAGGTTTAATGTTAGGTTATCAAGTTTATCTTAAATAAACAGCTAAACTGTGTTTAAAATTAAATACAAAATGTACAGAACATTTTTGGGTTTATTGTGCTTTGTTAATTTAGAATAAATACATTAATACAATAAATTTAAAATATAATGGGAGTGCATCCTTCTCATTCATATTTCAGATGTAGCACATGAAAATATCAGGTAAAATGGGAAAATCCTGTATTTTAATTTGAATTACAAGAATTTCCTCCAGAATATTTATCAGAAACCTTTCCTGTATAGTCTGAACTTAAATGATAGACAAGTCTTTAATGTACATGGGACATGTATGTTAAAGTTGACTATGCAAGAGAAAATCATAAAAAACCCCAAGAAAGGGTCTGAGGGTGGCAGTCAATGACAAGTTAACACTGTAATACTTGCAAACCAGCAAATCTCATTCTTGTCTGTTTTGAAAATGGAATTGTGTGTAACTCACAGAAGCCGGTAATTTTTCTCTATGCAGCACTCATGAGGCTTCCCCTGGAGAAGTGTGCACAGGCGCGTGTGATACTAAGAAGCAAATCGGTTGGGAAGGAAGTATAGAGTAGCTGATCACAAATGATAATTTCTTCAGGACTTATGAGAAAGTCTTGAAGGAACTGTGTTTGCTTAATTTAGAAAAAAGAAATCTGAGGGAAATATAGCAACTGTCTTTCAGTGAGTAAAATCTCACACAACAGTTAACTGTTCTCCATCTTCAGAAGAGGAAGGACTAGAAGAAATCAGATGACTGCAACAAAGAAGATCTTGATTTGTGAAGAAAAGCTAACTCTAAAAATAGTGAAGGACTTGAAAAGACAAGGAAATTGTTAGATCTCCTTCACAGAACAGGTGAGACAGGTGTTCAAGAAGGTCTGGGTATACTTGATCCTGTCTCCATGCAGGCAGTGGCCTAGGTTGTCACTGAGCTTTCAAACATCCCTGCATTTCTGTGCTTCTTTGATATCACAGATTCAAAGCCGAAATATACACCTACATTTCAACTTTCTAATGAGAGCTACATATCGGTTGGGAAGAAAAAAAAAGGAACTTATCAGAAACAAAATGTTATAAATGGTAACACAAACAGTAACTTCAGTTCAGAGAAGTAATAGACTCACAAATATAAATTCTATTTTGCAGTATGCAATTTTATCTGTGGTATTTTCTAAAAGAACATATTATCCTTGCGTAGTTTGGTTTGAAAAGAAAGAAAAATAAAAATTTATAGAGCAAACAAATATTTGTATAGGATATTTACAAAAGTAGCAAATGAACTGTTTTGCCTGGGAAACTCACTATGAAACCAAAACTGAAACACTACCACTACAGGATTATATTAAAGAACTTGCTGTGAAATCCTCTGTAAATGAACCATACCCAAGATATTATGAGTACTTGCCCATCTATAATCCCAAAAGTATTGTAATTCAGGACATATGGAGAAATCAGTTGTGTTGTATGTGTTAAATAGTCTTTTCAGTGCTTTTCAAACCAATCTTCATGCACATTGTCCTATAACTTTGAATCAGCTGAACAGGGACTTGCTGGGGAAAACATTTCCACAATTAATTTCTTGTTTGTTTGGGTATAATAGCATGTCATGAAACACTCACTGAACATAATTAGCTCCTTTACACTACTAATCCTAACCTTTTTGGATGAAAATACTGGCTTGCCAGATGGTAAGAAACAGCATGATATCTCACCAACTGGGAAATCTGAGTTCAGGTTCACAGGCCATGGGACAGCAACGGCTGTATATGAAGGAAAGGATACAGGAAGCCCCCAAGGGTAGGGAGTGAAGACTGCCAGTTAGTTGGCTTTTGCTAAACAAGACACACAATTCTTGCCTCTCTCACAGTAAAGTTATAATAGCATGAGGAATGCAGTTGGATAGGAGACAAAAGCAAAGGCATCCAGTAACAGAAGACGGTCAGGTTGAACTGTACTCAGCTCACAGAGGTGGTCATCAGGAAAACATCACAGATTGCTTATTCTTGTCTTTTTCCTTTTCCTCACTCTTGCTTCCCTCGCTTCGCTTCCCCCCTGTCCTCTGCCCAGTCTACCTCTCTGGTGCTACTATGGACAACCAAGAGAAGATCAACTACATGAAGAACTGTTCACCTAGATGTACAAAAACCAAAACAAAACACAAAATAATTGAAAGACACACAAAATTTCTGCTAGATTAAACTGTCAGAGATCAACAGAAGATAATATATTGCATTGCATATTTGTTAATTTACAATTTTGTACTATGCTTTTTAAACAAAGGAAAAACTTTCTGTGAGCCATTTCATTGTTGTGCAGTCTCGTATCTGAATTTCTGTGCAGTGCTTAAGGGAAGGCAGATTTAACTGAGGCATGTGGGGGAACAAAACTATAACTGAAGATCATTGTTTGTCCCGCAAATTAAACTCCTGGCCAAAGCAGGACACTGATCTTAAGATGTCTTAATGGGATTTTGCAGCCAGAAATTAAAAAATCTAAAACAGGAGGTCTGAGTCAGATTGAAACTTTCTCTGAAAATCCTTCTACCAATATTTTCTGTTTCTGTAAGTTTCATGTTATTTTTTTAAGGCAGGTTAAGAATAAAACTGCTTCTTTAAGAAAGGTAAGACAGCTCTGTGAGGGAACGGAGAGGCTGGATGCTTCCAAAGGGCAGTCAAGCTGGAAGCCAAGGAAGGCAGCACTGTGGGTGGGGGGGTCCTGGTGAGGGTGCTCTGGGCCAGCAACTGCAGTCAGGGAACTGGCAAACCCAGAAATATAAAAGCCAGCATAAGACCTACATATGCCACCTCATTTAAACATAACTTTAATCACAGATGGAAACCAGCAAACATATTGTTCCAAGTCATTGTGATCCTTTAAAACAACTAGAAAAAGAGATCTCAAAGGGTTTCTTTTTATCAATATAATCTAAAAAAATAAGTTCAGAAAAACATGTGGTGCAATGAGCTGTCAAAATTCGGAACAGAAAGTCGGCATGGTTCCTGACCCAGGCCTAATTCTGGTGTCCTGTACAAGATGATGAAGTCCAGGTCTGCACTGCAGTGCACACAGATGCGCCTTTGCATCCTTGCCTATGGGTCTGCCCACGACTACAATGGTGGAGCACCTGTCATAAACCTGGACAAAATCATGGCCTTACTATGTCTATCTGTAAAGGGCTTATTACACCTGTGGTGCTATAATCATAAGAACAATAACAACAATAAAAATATGGGTTTGGACAAGGCCAATCCTCATTTTATCTATAATAAAACTCCAAAACTCTTGCTAGAGCATTACATTTTGCTAATAGACAGCAGTATTTCATGTTTTCCACACAGTGACACCATTTAACTCACTTCCACATTTAATCCTTTATCTTTTCCTACTATTCTGTATTCTATCACTGAAAATGCTTTTTTCTCTAGCAAACCTGTGGTGAAGAAGAATGTAAATTCTGCAGCAGCAGTAGCAGCAGCAAGTAAATTAAAACATGGAAAGTTTTATGAATTAAATATGAAACTGGCTAACGCGATCAGTTCTGTACTATGTAGATTATTTATTTTATTAAATTAATTTGACTCTAGCTCAGTTTCCAGGGTGCTAAGGTTTTCATATCAAAGGCACAGTAGGGCACTGTAAAAGAAATGGAAGAGAAGCTAATAGCTTTGAAACTGAAAAGAGTGCATTTTGGGATCTGGCAAAGGAGACTGCTTGGAATTTTGGGATACACACACTGGAAATTTTGGCTGCTTTGATAAGCAGGATGATATCTTACAGTGTTGACATTTAAACTGTGAGCATTGGGCTACAAAACTAACACCTCAGAGAAGAGGAGGAGCAATTCACACTTTCTCATGTCATGATTCCAGTCTTTCTGTGAACCAAGACATCACTTCAATGGTCACATAGCATTTCCATTTTGAAATCTCCTTTTGATGTATTATCCCCAAGGGATACTGTAACAGATGGCTGTTCAACAAACATGCAGTCTTCCAACCCATACGCCTTTATTCTTACTTCAGAAACCAGTAAGGGAAAGTGTAAAAAATTACTGTCAGTCCTACACCATCAAGGGTTGTAAAATTCTGCTCCTAAATTAATACAAATTCCCTTCAAATTATTTTTAAAAGCATTCCTACTTGGTATATACTCACCACATTTTCAAGATTATCTTGCAGTTGATATTTTTCGGTTCTTTGGAGATTGGCTATTTCTGAAAAAGCTACTTATACAATTAATCTGCTGACTGTCTATCCATCCTTCTCCCCCAAACATAAACTTTTCAAAATGTATTATATAGAAAATATGAAAGTCCCATTTCCTGTTAAATAATTGTTGCTAATATGTTGTCCATATTTCTTATGAGGACTAATGGGACTATCACAGCATTTCTCCTTCCAGAGAGGTCAGCTTCTTTAAGCAATTTTCAAGGAATTGTAATCAGGGTAAAAGGTTTCCCAGTAGGAAACAGGCTGGCATAGAAATATTTGAAAAAAAGTCTGCTGTGGGGAATAGAAGCTAAGGAATAGATAGCTGCAAGTTAGTATATTTTTAATGTGTAATACATATGAATGTACTTATTTCTAAAGAATAAGGATCATTTTTGGTGACCAGAGCATGTAGAGTATTTGAACACTCTTCAGAGGAATGCATCAATGACGTTAAGTTTTCTGGGATTCTGGATAGCTGTTTATGGAGATTTGGAAAAATTTATCCAAATATATGATACAGAAGTATATTTCTTTTATGATCAGTTAAACAGAAGAAGAGGACAATGATTTTTACAGCACATAGTACAGCAATGACATAAACGTACATTGCTCAATCTGACAATTAAAAGTGGGTGGATAAAATGAAAGAGCTAGCTGTAAGATGCTTGTAAAGCATGAGAACAGCATCACACTAAAACTATTTCAGATTGTCTTCAAAACATGACTCAAAAGCTGTCTGAAAAATCACAGACAAACTGTATGATTGAATGGCAGCATGTCCTAGTAGAGGAGGGTGCTAATGGAACCAGGAGAGGCTTCTGTAGGATAGTCCGCTTGCTTCTGCTGCTGGGAATTTCGGTGAAACTCTTGCGAAGAACAGAGGACCTCTGCCTTGTACAAATACTGACTGCCATTCTATTTACATTTACAATCCTTCATTTGTAATAATGCCATCTGTAATTGCTTGTTTGTATATAATTTATGTATTTTTAATCATTCCTTAATAAATAATAGCAATAATTATTCAGCAAATATAAATCATGTCCCAGATTAGAACATTCCTCCAAATTAACAGCTAAGATTCTAACCAAGGAGGAGCCCCTCAGCTGACTGCTGAGAAAATGGAAAATTATCAAATCTGAGATCAAAGGACATCTGATCTTTTAAAAGGTCTGCCCTTCAAAGAGAAAAGGGGAAGCTGTCAGCCGCAACTGGCAGGCACAGGCTGAAAAAAGCATCTGCATACAGTGGAGAAATGTAGAGCACTTAAAAATTACTGAGAAATCCTAAGCACAGGTAGGGCAGAATTCATGCATGTCTCTGTATTTTGGCTGCTGTGGTGCTAATAGTAAAAACTGACAAATTGTTACAAATAAATCCTAGTTAGTTAAGAAGCTGCTGCTGCTTCTGTGTCCCCAAACTACTATCAATCCCATGCCAAATGACAGGGGTGAACTCAAGGGACTGAAATATAATTTTGAATCTATGTCTCAGTTGGGAGATCTGGGCACTTTCCCACCTACTACTTCAAGGCAAGTCTAGGATATGCAAAAGCCCATTCTTACGGCCATGGGTGTATAGACCTCAAGGAAACTTTAAGACTTCCCACACTGGATGATAAAGAGACCAGGAGAACTGGGATGCCCCAAATTCCATCTCCAATCTCAAGTCACAGCCTGAAGAGTCATCTAAAAGCCTGGAGAGTCATGATTAAAATCAGCTCTCAAACTACTTTGTGCTTTACTGATTATAAAGAATTCCCAAGTCTGGTGGCTACTTACAAAAGATGGCAGAGGCCTTCAACCAAAGTTTTGTGATCTGAGCTACACGTTGGTGTTAGAATTCATGCTTAATATCAATTACTATAAGTTTTATAAAGCATAGAAGATGTGTAGAGTTTATAAAAGATTCCATCACCCTATTTTTTTTGTTTTCTATATCATTCTTTCCTAGTTAAAAAAAAAAAAAAATGCTGTTTTTGTAAGGCTGAGCATAAAATAACATAATTTGATTAGGGGTCTGAACAGACAAGGCAAAGATTTTGCCAGAGTGAAAAGAGATCCCAAGGCAAAAAAGAAAACATAGCAGTACAGAGGAATGAAATCAAATACTGGAGCTCTATGAAAAGCAGAGATAGCTAAAGCTCAGCAGCATGCAGCATGCAAAAAGAGCAGAGATGGTACAGAGTTTTGCACTGAAAGATGAGGAGCTCTGACTTGACAAAGGGAAAAAACCCAGATGAGTGGAGATCAGGAGTATTCATACCATATGATGTAGGCTTCAGTTATTATTTTGTAATATCTGTTAAACCACAGCAGTGGTTTAACCAGACTCAGGATAAGATATTTGCTCTTGACCTTTGACGTTTGCAATTATAGAAAAGGTTAACCGTGACTGAGACTGCAAACGATATTAACTGAATGAGTTCAGTTAAGTTTTGCAAGGGCAGATAGTTCAGAGCCCCGCATAATCTAGGCAAATGGGCCAAATACAATAAAATGTGAATCCAGTCTCAAAAATGCATCACATTTCCTCTGAAAAGAAGAAATAAATACTTCCTGAGAATAACCAGGAAAGTGGTATAACAGAAAGGAATCCAGAATTTGTTTCTGTTAGCAAATTACATTGTTTGCCTGAAATGCAACAATGCCAATACAATTTTGCAATTTTGTGTGTACATAAATATCCACCTTTGCAGCACTTAACAGGGAGGGATCTTCCCTACTTAGCTTTAGCATAAGCACTGCTAGAAAACTGGCTGCACGTGTAAACAGCTTGCCAGTGGAAAGGCTGACAGTGCCATAGAGATTGGGATTCCTCTCATCTGATGGGAGCGTTCTAACCTATATTAGTCACTGAGTGTCCTGTATTGTTCATGGCACTTCTGGAGAATGATTCACCCATCCCTCTAAAATCCCTATTGTTTGATGGGATGAATCACCTTCTAGAGATGTCATAGCTGAAAAGCAGATCCTAGATAACTGGTTGAACTTAGTGCTCAACCTCTAAACAGCCAAAATAACATAATGTAGCCAAAGCAGAAGCCTGTGACACCTATAAATTATAAAAAATAAATCAGGATATAATTAATTTCCTTTGCCTTGAACCCAAAAGTAATCCAATTAGTGTAACCAGCAACAGTATATAAGTCCATGACTGTGAATGCATAGCCAGACACACTGTGCGTGCATTTCACATAAGTACATGAGCAATGTGACTGCCAAAGGGGCAAACAGTGGACACAGGACATAGTAGATACGCAAGTGATGCTAGGCAGAACAAAATAAGAGGTAAGAACTGCAAATAGGGCATCCTGCTGAATACACAAGAAAGATGAAAGGCAAAATCAAATATCAGACAAGCATGATGGAATCTCCCTTTTGGGAGTAGGACAAATGTTTCATGTTGGGGGTAAGACAGAAAATGATTAAAATCAGTGTTAATATTTACTTGGACTAATAGAATGTTGTGCAACATCACCTGAATTAAAATCAAGATTGTAAATAGAATAGAATAAAAGAATGGAATGGAATGGAATGGAATGGAATGGAATGGAATGGAATGGAATGGAATGGAATGGAATGGAATGGAATGGAATGGAATGGGATGGAATGGAATAGAATAGAATAGAATAGAATAGAATAGAATAGAATAGAATAGAATAGAATAGAATAGAATAGAATAGAATAGAATAGAATAGAATAGAATAGAATAGAATAGAATAGAATAGAATAGAATAGAATAGAATAGAATAGAATAGAATAGAATAGAATAGAATATTTCAGCTGAAAGTGACATATGACGATTATCTAGTCCAACTGCCTGACCAATTCAGGGCTGACCAAAAGTTAAAGCATGTTATTAAGGGCATTGTCCAAATGCCTCTTAAACACTGACAGGCCTGGGGCATCAACCACCTCTCTAGGAAGCCTGTTCTCAGTAAAGAAATGCTTCCTAATGTCCAGTCTAAACCTTCCCTGGTGCAGCTCTGAACCATTCCCACTTGTTCTATCACTGGATCCCAGGAAGAAGAGATCAGCACCTCCCTCTGCACTTCCCCTCCTCAGGAAGCTGTAGAGAGCAATGAGGCCACCCCTAAGCCTCTTTTTCTTCAAATGAGACAAACCCAAAGTCCTCAGTCACTCCTCACAGGACATGTCTTCCAGCCCTTTCACCAGCATTGTTGCTCTACTCTGGATGCATTCAAGTACCTTCACATCTTTCTCAAATTGTGGGGCCCAGAACTATCATAGGTGAGACTGTACCAACACTGGATAGAGTGGGATAATCACCTCTTTTGCCCAGCTGGTTATACTGTGTTTGATGAACCCCAGGATGCAGTTTGCCCTCTTGGCTACCAGGGCACTCTGCTGGCTCATATGGAGTCTAATATCAACCAGCACCCCCAGATCCCTTTCTGCAGGGCTGCTCTCCAGCCACTCCTCTCCCAGTTTATACTTGTGCCCAGCATTACTCTGTCCTACGTGAAGAATCTGGCATTTTGACTTGTTAAATTTTATCCCATTAATCATAGCCCAATGCCCCAATCTATCTAGTTCCCTCTGCAAGGGATATTATCTCTCAAGAGAGTCAACAGCACCTCCCAGTTTGGTACCATCAGCAAACTTGCTAATGGTGCATTTAACTCCTGCATCCAGATCACTGATAAATACATTGAACAGAATTGGCTCCAGAATTATCCCTGAGGAACACTGCTGGTGACCAGTCACCAGTCAGATGTAGCTCCAAAATAGCCTAAAGATATCAAGCAGAAGGAGGAAAGGTGAGAAGAAGGAAGACAAGCCTACTAAGTGTAAGTATAAAAAATATCAGTTTTGTATACTTAGCACTGATGATTAATAATGTGTAAAAATGAACCATTAGTGTGAAGTGTGTTGTTAATGAATGAGTTTAATAAAGTTTTGTTTTAAAGTTTAAATCTGGCCTGATGTGTCAGACTTAAAAATACTCACATCACAGCAATCTCTAATTCCCTGAAAAATACAGACATACATACCTATATTTGAATCTGGACACTTATTGAGCTGCAGCAGTAATGTGCTTTATGCTAGATGACTAAGTAAACTAAACGCTCAGGTTCTTAACGGCATAAGTTGCATACAGGCTTACCTTCCTGAAGGACTTGATATTTTTTTTAAATATCAGTATATCATTATAAGTATTCAAAAGACTTTCAAACTCACAGTCTACAATATCACACCTTCATTACCTCTGTAAATTTTATACAGTAAGAGTGGTAGCAGTCAGATTAGATTAGTGTACAAAATTTCACTGTATGCCAAAAGCATCATAGAACATTCTCAGTTGGAAGGGAGCCACGAGGATCACTGAGTCCAACGCCTGACTCCACATGGGACAACCTCAAAGTTAAACCATATATCTAAGAGCATTGTCCAAACACTTCTTGAACACCAACAGGCTGGGGCCATGATCACTTTTTCTGGGAGAGTGTTCCAGTGCTTGACCACCCTCCTAGTGAAGAACTTTCCTAATACCCAATCTGAACTTTACCTGATGCAGCTTTAAGCCATTCCCTCACATCCTATCATTGAACATCAGAGAGAGGAGATGAGCACCTCCCTCCATTCCCCATCATGAGGACGTTACAGACAGCAATGAGGTCACCCTTCAGTCTCCTCTTCGCTAAGCTGAACAAACCAAGTATCCTCAGTTGTTCTTTGTAAATCATGTCCTCTAGTCCTTTCACCATTTCTGTTGCCCTCCTTTGGACACATTCTAACGTTTTTATATCCTTCTTATACTGTGGAGCCCAAAACTGCACACAGTATTCAAGGTGATGCTGTTCCAATGTTGCATAAATTAACATTGATGTGAATTTGTAAATATAAGAAAATATTAAGCTTTTAAAAACATGACCAAAAATTATTCCTAAAGGTAGATCATTTTTACAAGACTGTATCTCCCATAGTCACTTTTTCCAAAGCATGTTATTGAGTCTTTTTATTTCTGTAAGAGGAGGAAAGTTTGGAAGCTTGCTAAACAGAATGGAGAAAATGATTGTAAGGTATATTCCTTTGAAACCTCATCTCACTCAGAGGTGTAAGCAAATCTGGACAAAATTGGTTATCTGAAAACATCTTCAAACTTGATTGAGTTTGGATGAATCTCAAAAAAGCTCACACAGTCCTAGATAAAATATCTTTTCTATCAGAACTTATTCTGATACAGCTAAAATATATGTAAATTAACAATATTGTAATAAAATTTAAAACACTGTTATAAGATATTTATTTTAAAACTTTTAGAAGACAAACAAAAAGCAAAAATGTTGAAAATGTAACATTTAGTAATTTACTAAAATGTTACTACTACATATCTCCAAATAATAGAATTTTTGTAAATCTCAATATTTATATCAAGCAACATTGCCTCTCTTATGTTTTCATTCTGATACGAAACATACTTTTTAATTCTAATCTGAATTTAAATAGGAAATATTTTCCAATATATGCAAATCCAGCATTATCACAATGTACATTGTTAAATAATGTTTCAGTAGATCTTATAAAACTGCAGCAATGGCAGCATAAACCTCTTCTATACAACTGACATAAATAAATCTCTGGAGAAGGCAGAATATTCTTTTCTATTGCTGTAAATATGGAAGTGTATTAAACTTCTGAAGTAAGATTTGGTTTAGGAAAATGTTAAGTGCCTTCTTTCACTATCAGCTAAGATAAAGGTTTAGTATGAATCATGTGCACTTTAAACAGTACTGACAAGAACAATGTATTATTAAGCATTGAACTCTGCCACAGCAAATAATATTTATCTGACAAAATATAACTAGTGACTGACATTTTCTATATTAATGTCATGTTTCATCATTTTAGAAAATGTATGTTCTTAATTTCTACAGAGTGCCCAAGGTGTAATGAAGCTTTAGCAGGTGTGTGAACATACACTTTCTGTTCTCAATATCTCACAGACTGACTCACATTGGAAAATATAAACTCAGGGAGTCAAATGTAAGTGATACAAAAAAGGGGAAATTAAAAAGCAGTATAAATATCTGTGTCCTAGTTTTGGCTGGGATAGAGTTAATTTTCACAAAAAGCTGAGAGTGGACAGCCAGGACAGCTGACCCAACTAGCCAAAGGGTATTTGATACCATATGACATCATGCTCAGTGTATAAAATGGGCGAGCTGGCTGGTGGAGAGTAGGGATCATGGCTCAGGAACGGGCAGGGCATCAGGTTCTGGATGGTGAGCAATTGCATTGTGCATCACTCACTTTGTATATTCTTTTATTAGCATTATGTTATTATTATTTCTTTTCTCCTTGTGTTGTCCTATTAAACTGTCCTTATCTCAATCCACCAGTTTCTACCTTTTTCTTCTGATCCTCCTCTCCATACCACTGGAGGAGGGGAGGAGTGAGCAAGCGGCTGTGTGGTGCTTAGTTGCCACCTGGGCCTAAACCACAACAATCTGTAATGTAAAGTCACAGCGTAAAGCCAGAAAAGTGAGTCTTCAGAGAGAATTTAGTGGAGCAAATGGAGAACCATAAGCAACATTTGCAAGTTAGCCCACAAGCCCCCTGAATCTCTAACAGCTCAAACTGAATTCCTTATCTCAAGGTCTGAGATGCTACTTCCATTAAGAAGAATGAGAAGTGTTCCTCAAGCAACAGTTAGACAACTGAGTTCCCCTTCTTCCTGTGGTTCAAGACATCTGACTGAAAACTAACTGTGCTTCCATTTCAGCAATTCAAAGCACTGAAAAGAAAAAAAAAAAAAAAAAAAAAAAAAAGAAAAAGAAAGAAAATGGCTGGTGGATTGAGAAAGCTGATTACTAATAAAAAAGTCAACTAATGCAATTCATATGATTTAAGAAAAAACCTGCGATCAATTTCTGGTAAGAAGACAAGAAACACATGAAGTTCATTGTAAAAAGATGAATATTCTTTTGTTCCTGGAAAAAAAAGGAAGGGAGAGAAATGTGAAGGTATGAGGCAGAAATGCAGGGAAAAAAGTAAAAAGTGGGTTAGGTTTTTTTATAAATGCAGGACTTAAGAGTGGGTCTTAGGTTCAGAGTTCACTGGACTTCAATAAATGTCCTGATTTTCTTTGGAAGATTCATTAATGGAAAGAATCAGGTATGCAGCATTACTGAAAGTTAGACCTCTTAAGTGCCTTCTTGCAAATACAGATTTAAATGCACATCTTACCTCACCTCTCCGTTATTTATAAAATCTTTTGCACTATATTTTTTTGAAATGGCATTTTTGAGCTTTTGGGTAAGCATTCTCAAGCATTTTTAGTTTATCAAGATTTCTATCCCTACTACAAAAATAGAATATATGCATTTCAGATGCACTGCTGACCACAGTGGGACAGTCTATTAGACTGCACTTGAAAGCAAACACTAGGAATTTGACAAATGTGTCAGTAAAAGCAAGAGTGAAATCATTAAATATATAGATATCCATATATTTAATGTAAGACTAATGTGGCAGAAAGGTGTTAATTTGACAGTTGTCAAGTGTCAGCTCCACAAAAAGGTAGAGAACATGCATTAGCAATGCCAAATCCACATGGAGTTTATACTTTCTAGACCATACAGAAATTGCCACATTCAGTAATAAAAAATAATTTAATATCTGTAGTGCTTTACTTCTTTGCCTTCTCTGCTGAGATGGCTAAGAGTACATGATGCTAGTTTTATATTTTCGGTGATCTTGAAAGTTTTATATGAACTAAGTTGAAAGAGTAGGGGTTATTTAAACAAGAAAATATCTTCAGCATGAACCATCTTGCAATCATAATCTTTTACATCTTTTATACATGAGGAAAATATTTTAAAACCTGCTATGTCTCTCACATAGTTTTTGATGGTTTTGTCTGTTAGCTTGTTTTCCCACAGTGAAATCCCTTGCACACATTTTCACAATCCTTTCAACATACCTTCTATCATTATACGAGCTGAAATGTCTTGTCTTTGTGCTGTTACTAAATACGCAGTCCTGAAGGGCTGCTGCAACTGCCTACTCACACACTGCAGTAGCATTGAACTCAGTAGGGATGTTTTTTCAAGTGCTTTGAAATAGAGAAGGTATTATAGAAAAGCAAACTCTTTTCTATTTCATCCATGTAAACAGAAATCTATAGTGTCTTCTACTGTGAACTAACAAAGGCTGCTGGGTGTGACAGATGAAATGCCTTTCAGGAGACCCATTGTGAGAGTGAACCCTTTCAAATGTATCTAGAGTTGCTCAGATGCTCAGGAAAAAATGTGGCCATGAGTATTCATACAGCTTATTTGAAAAAAAAAAAAGAAAGTTAGAATGAGTAACACATCAAACTAGATGAGGTTGCACATGGCCTGGAAGACACTTTTGTACTTAATATCAAACAATTCTGTAATCCTTACCTCAGTCTGTGACTAAGTGTGAAAGAGTGTATACTGATAGGACTGAATTAGGAGTGAAAATATAACAAAAGCCATAATCAAACTGCAAAAATTTATAATGGATTTTTTAAAATAATGACAAATAAACTTTTGAAAATAAAATTTAAAACAAAAAAGAATTTTTCCTAAGAGGCCCTCTATGAGTTTTATTCAGGTAGCCTAATATAAGTTGTTACTATTAGCAAATATTTTTCCCTTTATATAACCGGATTAGCAATGTCACACTAAGTGTATTTCTGGTTAACTACCCAGAACCCTAAGGGGCTTATGGTTTACTCTTTCATGCTTGATATGTACCTATAATCAACTAAAACAACAGCAAATATATTTGCAATTTACCAGCTGTTTTCATTTTCATCTTGCAATGCACAGAGGCTGTGAATTGTAACGAACAGTTCAGAAACCACAAGCATTTGTGATGTACACAACTGAAAGGATGTTAGGGAATGTATTCCACTTGTGGTATGTAATCCTTTTTCTTACTGTAAAAACAAGTGCAATCATTTGTGAGTTTTAGAATTATCCCTAAGTACTAGGAGATGTTTCTCACTAGCAAAGTGCTACCTCTGACTGTGGTAGTCTGAAGGACGTCTTCTTACTATACAAACAGAAAGATAGCTCTTCATCTATGTATTTAGCATTTATGTGCCACAAATTAACATCAGAATAACAGAAGAAGCCTTTAAATATCAAGCAAGAACAAGACTTTTCTGGTGCATGATTGTGTGACAAAGATATGATCTCATTCTCTGAAGACTCTGCCAGCCCTAGGCAGATGGAGCATGGCAGGGGCTGGAGAAAGGCATGGCAGGATGAGCTGTGTGCTGTCCCTTGCTGGGGAGAGTCTGTGGTGCTATCAGCCTGCAGCATAGCGCCAGCAGGGATGAAGTTCTGACCTCACTGAACTCTCTGGCAAAACTCCCAGTTAGTCCCACAGAGACAAGATTTTTCCCAAGTTTATACTACTTTAACATACTATAAAGACTGGATACAAGATCAATCCATTCTAGCTTACAAAAGGATTTTTTTTTTTCTAACTTAAGTAGTAAAGCTATTGTAAATGTCCCAGACCTCAGTGTAAGTAATAAATTATTTTTAAAAGTGGAATATATCTTTATATTTATATAGGATAGAAAAATGCAATGTAAAATTCTCTGAGTTCGCTCAATGTCATTATATCTTGTCACTGAAAGTTCACTTAATGTTGGAGTTTAATTTGCACTTTTACTGAAATTTCAAGACAATGAGAATACTGTGAAAAATAGGTAACTGTTGTCCAGTTCCAAATTTAATGGAAAACAAATCCTGAGTTTTTCTTTGGTTGCAGAGAAGACATGAAATCTAAAGCTACCAGTCATAAATGCTATGTAACACTTATTGTATGAAAAGTTTAAATTGGTCTCCAGAAAGCTGGCACCATTCCATTTTAAAGACATAATTTAATTCTTTATTTCAAAATCTATAAGCAGCATCTCTGTATTCTTTTTTCATACAAAACTTTGATAGTTTTAGTCCCTTATGAATCTCATTTTAAAATACATGCATTTAAATGCTGATTGGGACTTTCTCTAGAGAGCTAGGAAGAAAGGCTTTAAAGTGGAATTCTGACAGAAGAATAAACTTAATTTTTTTATTCCCAAGATAACTGAATCTCTTCCAGACATCACTGGTATCTGCTACTGCCTCGACTGGTAGACAGAACTATTTCTCCTTAGATTATAGTTTTCTTTTCAGAAAAATCACCTAGCTGTTCTGACAAAAAAAGTCTGTGAAATCAAAACCTATTTTTATCAAATGTGTCAATGCTTTGTCTCACCTAAAGGTATTATACTATTGTTAGTTTTGTACATTAGTGTTTGTTTCTGCAGCAAGACACTATTAAGAGCACAAGATCATAATGATCAATAATGACACCATCACATGCTACAGAAGGCAACATATTATTAAGTCCTGTTGAAAAAGGAATATAATTTGAATTACATACAGATTTATAATGTTGATGTTTACTAAATTTATTTTACTTAGATATTTGTCACTGAGTTGGAAGAATTTGTTCACTGGGTTTTTTACATGGTAAGTGTACTAGTTCTTTAATTATGCATAATAAAGTCAAGTCAGATTTTCAACAGATCAATCATCCCCTTTAAATCTTGGATTCTGTTAAAACAGTATGTCTGCTCCAACTCACATATTTTGACAAGAAAAGCAAAAATTCAGATTTGCAAAACTAGAAGAGATTGTACTTCTTTCTTTCTGAGCTTATAAACAAGAGATACTTTATAACTGGACCTACCTGGAGGTAACTGTACTCAAGGACCATTTGCTATTTGTTTAATAATTACTTTATAACATATCATCTGGCTAGCCTATCTCAACTTTTCTGTCTCTGTAGAACTTATCACAGGAAAAGATTCAAAATTCCAATTATTTTCTGATTTTTTTGTGCTCTTTTCCTATGTAATCCTGGAAACATGTTAGATTTCTTCAGAGTTCCAAGAAGATAGTCTCTTAAGAAACAGAGATTTATGCTAGTAGGGTAAAAGCTAGCTGTAGAGGTTAAATTTGGTTTCACAGAATTTGTCTCTCAGGTTATAATTTCAAGGTCCAGTGTGCTGTTTGGGCCAGAGCTCTTTTTGATGGATAAAACCCTAATAACTTGAGACATAGCAACAAGGGTAAAGCTAAGGTTACTGTACTGTTCTAGTTCAGGTAGTGTGAGATTTACTAAAAAATCTGCAAGTCAGGGAGAATGTGAAGGCTCAGCTGGCAGTTGATAATTTTTTTTTTTCTCTGTGAATTCTGCAGCTTTTAGCTATATATAAGCAATCTATCGCAATGTGATGAAGAACTAAGATTTCACACACTTAAAGACAACAAGTGATAAATTGAAATGACATGGTGCTGTTGCTAGTTTACTGCTGAAGTAATCCAAATACCTTTTTAGCTTTTGTTACTGTCAAATTAATTTGTGTAAAACGTGCCAGGAGAGAACTCTGAAAGCAAACCAGGGAAGATAGATATCCTATTATATTTTTCTTCATTTTTAGTGCATGACTTACTTCAGGCTGCTGCATTTCCTAAAACTTCAAACTAAAACACAGATGTGAAATAAGGCTTTCCATACAACCCACACTGCATGTAAATGCAAATACAAGCGATCAAGACAATATCTTTTTTTTTTTTTAAGATACAGTTCAAACATGAGATGAATGTTACAATAGAAATGCAAGGTTTGCTTCTGTTATTATGTGAACTGCACCTTATTCTACTTGATGAATTTACCTTAAAAACAATTTTTGATTTGGCATAAAGAATAATGTTAGAATCTTTCCTGAAATTAGTGCCTAGTTTTCTTAGGCACAGCAAAACTTTCCTAGCAATATGAATAAAACCTTTCTCTGGTACAACCAGGAAAGGAATTATAATTACTTCTGTATTTATGGGTATGTGAGAACTTTATCAGTTTATCAGTTTAGTACCATCCTAGATGACTTCTTTGTCCTAACTCAAACAGAAGAAAACAGAGAATGACACTGTGATAGAGATAAAGAACAATCCAGGAGAGTGAACATAACATCAACTACTTAGTAAAGACATCTGGAATATCAAATGAACATTTTCCGTGTGCTAGTTTTCCATAAGAAAACCAGCCTTATAAGTCATAAATCCTGCATAGAGTTAAAGATATTCCCTAAAGGAGGACATCTAGAAATGCCTTGATAGGCCATTGGCAGCAGCATCTCTGAAAGAGAAAGGTGGCTTAAAAGCATAATGATACAGCCCAGTCTGCTTTGGCTTATGTGCAGTAGAAAGCAAAAGAGTTTACTCTGGAACAAATTTTCAAGGGAAGACTGCATATTACATAAGGAAATAAATATAACATTTATGGTACACACTTTTCTGTCTGTTTCCTACAGACCCACTGAATATGTGAATAATGCTTTGCTCTCAAGACATTGTTTTTCAAACATTTGAATCAGACCACCCTTAAACTCCTTAAAGAAAGTTAGCCAGCTGGCTATTATATGCCAAAAAGAATAACTGCATCCCAGAGATCCCATTCAAGAGCATTTAGATCACCAAGTTTTTGAAGGCTATATATGGATATATCAAGCTCTTCATGAGTGACATAGAAGTGTCATGAATACATACTAATATTCAGAAATGAGTATATGCACAACAGAATGATGAAGAGGGAGCTTTAAACTAATGCAGTGGTATAACAGATTTTGGAAATCTTGCTGGAATATTAAATGTATTACGAGCACATGAATCCTAGCTCTGAGAGCAGAACTTGGGCAAGGGCTTAGTACCATTCCTCCTGAGGCTTGGACTGTGCTCAGCATGACAAGGAAGGTGACTTTGTACCTGACAGACAAGATGTGCATTGTTTAAGAACATAAAAAACCCCACTTTACTTAAAAGTTAGGCTTGTTTCTGACTTACTAAAATCCATTTCTTGGACAAGAAGATTCCATTGTACAAACATACCTGTTTTGCACTGGTATGTGTACAACTTAATGGGGCTAATAGTGTTGCTGACTTCAATGATACCAGTAATTCCTAGCACTCAGCAGTATAAGGAAAGAATGAACTATAAATTTTAAATAAACACATTTACCACTGCTGCTACTTGAAATTGAGATACTGTGACTTATGAAATATTTACAGGAAAACTCTAAGAGTAACTAACAGTAGATGGTATATAGAAAGATGCAAGACAGTCCTGAGTTGGATCCAAAGTGACTATAAGACATTTCTTCCTAACTTGCATCAGTCAATGTAAGCATGAAGACTGCATTCTTCATTAGCATTTTTTGTCCTGTTCAATATAAATATTTGTCATTTAACAGTTAATTGCTTTGTAATACTAACAAACTTTTGATGAATTCAGAATACAATGGATACTTTGAAAATTGATGTGAACAAAAATTCACTCTGATACTACAAACATTTTAATAACTATCAATAACTAGGAGGAGTAGACTTACTCCCTGCACTGACTCCATTCGCTAACTATAATTAGGGAACTAAGTATAATTAGGGAATGTTTTGAGTTGTGACCTTACACCTTACACCTTCATTGAAACAAGTAAAATTCTGAGGGCCTCCAAAATTAACTGACAATAAGTAACAGCTGAAAATGTGTAAGAGCTAACAGCATATTTGAGACAGATCTCATGTATATGAAGCAGTTTCTCAAGTCCTATATTACAGGACTTATCAGAACACAATACACATCCGAATAACAACAACACATTGAGCTTGGTAAAGCAGAGTGTCTCATCTGTTTCCAGCTCGAGGACACAGAGAACACAGAGGCTGCAGCAATCTCAGGAACCTTGGGAGGAGCATGTATAGTTTCACTCCAAAGTGCATGTCCATTTTCATACTATTCAGTCTGGAAAAGTAATGCAGGCATTTCCATTTTACCCTATATGTGGAAGCCTACATTAGCAACATTTTGAAGAACATGTTTGAATTAATAGCCCATGGTTGTGATACCATTATAAGAGTCTTTAAAAAAAAAAAAAAAAAAAAGATTCTGGAACGCCTCTATCTAATCAATAGAATTGTAAAAAACATCCTTTGGTGTGTTCTTTCTTCCTGCCAAAGTCTCTGAAATGTGAAGGTCGCTATTACAATAGGTGGAGCCATAACCTGCCACGCAGCAGTCATGGAGAATTTTGTAGGCAGTTACTTCTTCTGATCCCTCTCCTTTTTCCATGTATTACACCTTGTTTTGGTCATAGGCTTCCCCTGGCTTTCATTAGATATATCGTGTATATGGCCAAAATTCAATGTTGGATACCAGTTTCACATCTGTTACAGAGTAGTCCAAGAGTCTGTTATTTTGGCATCCAAATTATACAAATCCCATTTTTAATAAGTTGCAAATTAAACCTGAATTGTAATTTGTATAATAGGAAAATATGTGAATATAATCAGGCTTAATACAGAGTTAAAAATATTAAACAGCTAGCAAGTTAGGATTCTTAGATTTTCTGTTATTTCTTTCATGCATTTTTAGTGGGAGGAAGCTGAACTTTTGGCTTTAAAACTTCTGACTGGCTTAACCACAAAAGAAACTGAGTCCCACTAAGGTGATCCAAAAGTAAAATTGGAAAGGATTGTAGCTCTTCAGTTTCTTCTCTCAGCTGTGTACCAAGTCAAAGCTATATTCTACAAAAAATAACTCTGGCAACACTGACTAAAGGTTTTAATAAGCTCTAACAATGTGCAGTATTGCATAAGTACCACTTAACATACATTAATCCAACAGCTATAATGCAGTAATTGCAGGGACTATGCTCTTAAGAAACACAATGGAATGACTCTTTAAGAAAATACCTGATAACTCACTTTACCATCATAAAATACTGAAAGGGTTGGGTTTTTTTCTTATTTCTTTGGTGGGTGCTGCACAGATTTTCGTTACTGAAATTGCATAACTTCCACCGGAATTGGAAGTGTTATTTCATGGAACAGTAGATTTTCTTTCATTCTTCCTCTTTTTTTTCTGATTATGGATCCATTATTGATCCAAGATCCATGCTTGTAAAGTGGAAATTACTCATCATCTTCAGATTTCTATCTTTGATAGGAAAGAAATATCAGACCTTACTATCACGTCATGTTAACTACTACCTTGGTTCCCTTCCAACCTCATATCAGCAACTGATATCTCACCAATATTAGGCTTACAAGTTAACATTTCCTAAAATTTATAATCTGGCCTCTCAGTTTCAAGAAGATGTATTTCAAAGAAGAAGGGACAGCACTGGCATAATGTCCAATACATACATATTTCAGAACAGTATTCAATAAAACCATATTGGGATAGATGCACTGAGGGGAAAAAAGCAATTTTGCAATTAGAAAATGTGATATTGAGTTACAGATCTTGCAGCTTGCAGGCACTGTAATATATCGGTGGTGTTCAAAGGTTTACATAGGATTTGTCCTCATAACCATAGAAAGCTGCTGGTCACCTGATGGGAGATTTCTGTTCTGCATCAAATGCAGTTAAACATATTTTCAATAATTACATAAGAACAAATACTATAGTTTTATAAATGGTACATAAGTGCAAGTGGAAGAGGAAGTAGTATATACTAACAACACAGGAAGTACCGTGGAGTTATTGTTATTACATGCAGTTACTAATATCAGTTCTCATATTATATACAACTCTTTTCTAAATCTCAAGGTTTACAAGAGAAAAATTAAAACAATTGTACTGGTTCCTAGATCTGACATTGAGTTGCAGTAGCTCCTAATTGAAAACAACATAAAATGTCAAACCCTAGTAAAAGCTAATCTACAAGTGCCCAAATCCTCAGAGCAAGTAAATTAAAATAACTCTACCCAACTTTAATTAAGTGACATTGTCTCAACTAACAATCAAGAGAAAAAGAATATATTCTACAATTTATTTTGTAAACATATTTACTCTTCTGTTAGTTGGGATTATTCTTCTCAGCAAATGTAACCTACTGTGGTATTTACCTCTCAATAATTATTTTTATTTTTCTCTCCTGCAGTGAAAGGAAGAACAAATAACTTTAAGATTCTGCTATCAATCTGAAAGTTCCTCTAGGCAACACCATGTTTATGTTCATCAGAAAACTATTTCTATACTTTTATAGTTTGATTTCTTTAAAAAAACCAAAACCAAATCTGTCCATTCTGTGCTATTTTTACAAGAAAACATCCAGTTTCAAAAATGCTTTGATGGCTTTGATAACAATCAGGAATACAGTTATGGCTACAAAAAAATTATGACTATTTAAAAATTTAAGGTATTACTGAAATAGCTGTCATCCTAATGAACAGCTAAAATCAGTAAAATGATTCAGTTTAAACTGGGGTGCTTTACTCATTAAGTTTTGCAAAACAAGAGAAAGGGAGTGAGAAAAGAAACAGTAAACAAAAAGGAGCAATATGAATCATGCAGTCCCTCGGCTTTAGTAAGAAGTTCTTGTAGACTTAAAAAAATATATACACAGACATTTGCAAGATCAGGTCCTAGTGATTTAGCTCTAATTAAATATTTCTATTTGTTTCATAACACACCTACAGAATTTGAAGTGCTGCTTCAAAAAAAAAAAAAAAGTGTCCTGTTAATATATTAATATAGTATTTGAGGAAAATCTTTCTTCTCTGCCTAGCCTGAACTTTAAACATGGCCAAGTTAGGAATATCCATGCCACCTAGTATACTTTCCATACTATTCCTTTCAGAACAGAGGGAATACAGATAAAGGTTTGCAAAAAATATTTGCACAGTCTGAAATGAAATTTGATCCACTTTTAAATCCTCTGAGAGAATGTAACAATAGAAAAGAGAAGTAGTACTACAGTAGATAAATTTACCAGTTTTGCACTCTTGTTAAATGTGGCTCTGCCAGTGTTAACGCATAGGACAGTGAACTGACAAAATTTTGCTGTCCGATCTGTTACATAGGACAGTTTACTGACAAAATAAAAATTGTTTTCATGGTCACACAGAATCATATAGGTAGGAAGGGACATCTGGAGGTCATCCATTCCAACCTCCTACTCGGAACAGAGCCAACTCAGGTTGCTCAGGGCCTTGTCCAGTCAGAATTTTTTAACAAGAATGGAGATCTTACAAACTTTCTGGGTAATGAATGCATGGCATGACTTCCCCCATAATGAAAAAAAAATATATTAGAAACTATCTCAATATCTATTCAGAATTTCCCAAGTTGTGACTTGTGCCTATTGTCTCTTGTCCTACTGCTCTTCATATCTGAGAAGAGTCTGGCCATGCCTTCCCTGTACACTGTACTGTAGCTGAGGACAGTTGTGACCTTTCCTTGCAGCCTTCTCTGCTCACGGCTGAACCAGCCCTGTTCTCAAAGCCTTTCCTCTACACCGTGTGCTAGAGCTCCATCATGGGGACCTTTCACAGGTCTCATTCCTCTACATCATTACAGCTCTTGTGCACGGAATCCCCAAAGCACAGTACTCCTGACTGCACACACATCAAGTAGATGGAAAATGTCACTTCCCTCAAATAATTTATAGAATTATTGGTATTTCTATTAATATTATTGATCATATTTCAATAATGTTTTGCTCCTAAAATAAACAAACATACACTTGTAAATAAATAAATATGCATTGGTTTGGACATTTACTGATGTATAAACATACATTTCTAACCTCCTAATATGGTGTGCAATCATGTAAACAAGGTGCTACACTAAAGTAGTATTATTTTAGGATTGGGAGATTTAATGAGATGTGTACTTATTACACCAAAGCATTTATCTTATCCAAGAATGGAATCAGGTACATAATATCCTATACTTCTACAAACTAAAATTTAGATCTTTATTTTAGTAATCAGCGACTGAGTTTTGACAACGTTCCATGTCCAAGGAAGGGAAAATAGAGAGAAACAAAAACATTCAATGAATTTTTAAATGATGTCCTGGCAAATCTTAATATGAATGCCAGCATGAATCAAAATTCCCCACAGATTTAAACCATAGAAAAGTCAACAAAGATTCCTTTGGGTCTCATTTCCATTAAAACAAGTAATTTATGAGATCCTGTATAGAGAATATAATGCTACAAATTCTGCAGAGTCATTGAATATAAGGGTATTTCAAGCTGTAACTTCTGAGAAATAGAATTGTAAGGAAAGTGAAGAGGTATAAAGGATTAAGCAAATTATTATATTCGAATACAGAGTTGTTCAAATTAGTTAATTACAAATGGTGGTATGAATCTGACAGATCATTTCTTCTATTATTTCATTGAATCAAGCTGACAGTGCTTCAACTTTTTGTTTTCCTGGTTTATTTCAATGTAAGCAAGGTCAAAAACAGGTTTAGGCTATTCAGCCTACCATTCTTTCCAATGTGGTTGGAAAATCCTTTAAAAGTACTTGCATTCAGAAATACTCACCAAATATTTGGATTAATAATTCATTGTGCTTGAGTTTATGTCATAAATCCTGTTCCATAAGCAGGATGACTGAAGCTTTATTAATGCTAAATAACAGTAACACTTCCAAATGCACTAATAGAGAAAATTAACTAGAATACGTTAAATATAAGATTTGACATAACTAAGACAAAAACCCAAACTTTCTGCTACTTCACAAGTCCTCATGAGCGTTCCATTGCTAAGAAACAGAATAGACTTAATTCAAAGCTTTTAGTCACATGATGGTAGCCAGGCTGCTTGAAAGATTAATTTTTATGCATTGGTTTAGGCTACAGTCAGGCTAAACATTTTACTTGCCAAGAGAATTAGGACAGCCATAGAGGGCTTTTTATTCCCTATACTGCAAATTCAGTTAGTCATGATAATTTAATGGACAGTGAGGCCACAAAATCTTATTATCAAGGCTTCCCTTCAGCAGCTCCTGAAGTATTGTCATTCTCAATAGAGAAGCCACCATCCCAATTTGCATCTCACATATAATATTCTCTCAAAAGGGACAAGCACATTTACTCTTCGAGGTTTATTTATCATCAGTCATAACACATAATGTCCTATCTGTTTTATTCATCATAGACTTTTACAAGTTCAAGCAGTGCATGCATGCTATTTACTACTGGTAACTTCATGCACCATATGGAAAGACTTTTTTCTGGTTGTAAAAAAATTTACCTATTTCATTTTTGCCAGTGGTCAGGGATAAATATTATGGAATGCCATTGATTGCATATTGCATTACATATCCTGTTTAAACACAGCTTCATTTCTTCTTTAATACCCAAGAGAAAAAGTAGAAAAGTCACCGATCCCATAAGAGTCATGCTACTCTCCAAGGCTACATTTATACAGCAAAGTGAAGGTGCAAGCACTGGTCACAGTGGTAGAAAAAAGAAAGTAGAAGAAGCTGCAACATCAGCTAGCAAACTGATGCAGACAAGTCCTCAGTAGGTCATTCCCAGCCTTCACTGACTACTTTACCATCACTGTTATCCTCACCTACATTAACTTTATGAGCGTAAGCACAGATAGGTGTTTACTTGCTAAAATCACACTTTTGTTTCACAATGCTTGACTATCTCCTCTTAACTTCAGTCTAAACTAAGAAAAATAGGGTTTGGGACCCTGCTTTTGAAACTGTTTGTCATAAGCGTCTCTGAATGGCTGGTTGGAGTATGGGGACACAAATAGGGTCACCGGATATTTTGAGACCTGGAAGAACTCTCTGTGGGAAAAGTGTGCCCTGCCTACACACCCTACTGCACAATTTACCATGGTGTTGTTTAGCACACTGCTGTGAGCTGTTAAATTCCCACCTTTTGCCTCAGAAGCTGCTCCATTTCAGGGGGATATGTGATTCTTGCACTAGTTTATAGCTCATAAATGAAAGCTTCAGCAGATGGCAAGATCATCACCAAGATGATGTGCACTTTTAGGACATGTGGCACTTGTTTGGTATTATGTAAGTAATCCAGAGCTGTGGGAAGATGTCTGCTTCTTCCTTCAACTGTCCTCTGTACCTCTCTTAGAAGAAGACAGAGCATAGGAAGCAGGGCTATTCTCACAGGCTGCAGACCTCTTGGTTCAAATATTTCCTTTACCAGCAGTCACACACTGTACTTCACTAAAAGTGTCTTATTTCAGTTCACCTTACTGTCCAAAGAATTTTCATATTTTCTGTTTTTGACTACTCGTATTCACTAACAGTAGTTACAGAGAGAAATACTGGATCAGTTTAAAAAAATAATTATAACAGGCCACAGTCCATTACTGTTATTAATTGAATTTGCCCATTGAGGGTTAACAGTTAAACCATTTCTGTCTTATATCTGGAAGAGATTATGATAGCCTTTGAAAAGAAAATTAAAATAACTGACAAACTCAATATATTCACTTGTTTTGAATGTCATTCTAGTCTATAGAGTTTTCTAGTCACAGCCTACAGGTTCGTGCTGCTCAAAGAAAAAAAACAGACAGGAATGTTTTTCAGAGAGTTTATTGCATGAACTTACAGTGCTTATATGGGCAATCATAAAAACGGCCTCTACAGTAATGCTGACTAAATGCAATTTACTCATTTGAAGCTTATGAATGTAAAGCTTCTGTTTAAACAAAAAGCCAGGCTCAGGTTCAATGGGATTTAGTCTGAGAGTAAACACATTAAAAGATAGATGTATTTTAGTAAAAGGACTAGGATAAGGACCTGGCTGAGCCAAAAAGATGTTTTATGACAAGGTACTCAACCTACCTGTGTCTGAGGTTTCCCAGGAAGATAAGGAGGATAATAGCCTTTTTGCCCTTACACTGGATTGTGAAGCTTAACTCATAAAGAGCCTTATCCAAAACCATTAAAGCCGGTAGAAATCTCTCATTGACTTTAATGAGCTTTTGTTCAGGTCCTTTACAAGACAGCTGAAAGACTGCCATTGACTTCAACCTCTAATTTTATAAATCTCTTTCACATCTTCAGCTTGGAGGCATTTGGAAACATAGAAATGTATTAACAAGGGTATTATATTTACCAAAGAAATCCCCATAAGATAAAATTGAACTTTTTTATTTTTTTATTTCCGAGAGTGCTATTCACTGCATGTGTGTATATCCAGGAATATATATATATGTATCAGTTATTGTATGCACTTATTAATAACTGTTTCTCAGATACCCTTACATGTTGGTTGCATAACCACCTCTGCACTGCTGGATGCCAACTCTACACATTTAATCTGGACAAAGTACAGTTTATAATGACTTGTCCCTTGATTTTAGCCAGAGTGACAGATCCAGAATACAAATTGTCACTTTGGTTTTATGCTAGTATTATCCTGGCTGTGCAAGCAAAGAAAATAACTGATCTGGCATAAAGTTAACCCTTTAAAATCTTTAAGAAATTTGAAGCAGCAGAGGAGTTTAGTACCTGATCAATTCTTCACAATGTGTCTCCTGCATTTCTGACCTAAGAAAGCATAAGCACTGCCAGGAACAGTAATGTTATATCTCCTATGCTGTTGAAGTACAACCTCATAGAAAAAGGCTCCCCAAAATAGGAAAATTACCAGAAGTGAAAACAAGAAGGACAAACTTTAAAAACTGGTATCATAATTATATAAGCTATTCATTATTACATTCCTGGAGTATGCCGTTTAAGGAATGCTAAGCTAATATCATAAAAGCTTGACTTCAATCTATAAGAATTTGAAAACAGTAACAGCCAATTGAGTAGAAATCTCTATTCTAGTTCACGCAATTGAAATAAATTTCCAGAGATATATAATTTTTTATCCCCTTAAATAATACTAAAAAGATGAAAACTCTCTGAATATTTATTGGCTTTTATTCAAAACAGCCATTTTCAGCATTATGAATGACTGACATGACATATTTCCAAACCTGAAACAGCAGTATCAAAGCAATACTATTATATAACAGCTGCCATTCTGTATTACACAAAGCATTCTTTTTTTAAAGACAACCTACAATAACCATGCACTACTTAATTTAGTCCAATGTTCTGGAAAGGTAATTAATATTTAAGTTTTGATCACATAGAAAGTTAACAGCATTTCTAATTCAGCACTACCCACAGATGTCCTGTTATTTTTGTAATATCAGTTAAGGTATTAATTTTATTCAAAGACTCAACTAAGCAGAAAGGAAATATTAAACTTTTACAAATCTTAGTTAAAACATTTTCATTTTATTTACACACTTCAGGAAAATGTCTTTCTATGCCTTAACATTCCAATTTTACTCCTATAAAAACCATGCAATAACAAGAAATATAATTTACTTGATAATGTTTTTATGAACCAAGTAAAGATAATTTCATCTGCCAAGGTTTTACATTTTAGAAATTCATTTCTCTCCAAAGGTGCATCTAATTTAGAATTTGATCGGTATCAAGGTTTTTGCTTTATCAACCTAACCCATTAGGCCATTACATATATTGCTATTCTCCAAGAGAAAAAATTATTCTAACATCTGTTCTCAATCTGGTTTTCCATAATTTCCTTTTATGCCCCATGTAACTCATTAAGCTCATCTACAAAACATTACTGTGTCTACAGTATATATGCCCTTCCACTATAAGATTGCATGAAAATTGAAAAAATTGTAGCCTACAACATAATCCACTTTAAAAATACATTATTTTTACCAAATCTTTTGATCCAAGAAAATATATCTGGTTTTGCAAGTCAGAATTGTGACACACATATCGTTTAACCTAATCTCTTAAGTGACCTATATTCTAACTGAGAAAAATGGGTTCATGTCTTACCATTGTGCAGTCTGTTCCTTGTGACTGCTTCAGTGTTATGAGACAAAAAGTGTTTAAGAAGCACATACCTTCTGAATGTCTTGAAGAGAGTGATTTTAATATTTTAATTCACTTGTGCAAGTGATCTCCAGAGTACAGCAGACAAGGGGATAGAAAATGTCCCAGTAACCTAAAATCTAACATGTGTAGAATGGAAAGGAACCTGGAGTCCAGTGTGTCCTAAATACATTTTCCATTTTCTTCTACAGATTAAAATTTTCTATATTTTATTACTCTCAAGCTAGTTTCCAACCCCATGATCTCTTCTGCCACCTTTTGCCTGCATTCAACAATTGCTCATCTAATTTAATTTCAGAGGAAAATACTTATTTATAGCTGACTTGCCCATAAGGTATTCATCAACACAACACAAAAATCATTTTTCCTGCAGAAAGCTAAAGTATTCACTGTCAAAAAACATCTTACTAGCTCTCAAAAAGTGTCACTGCTGTAAGAAAAGTGACATATTATCCGATGTTAGCTAGCAGCTGATGACTGATGTAAGGTCAAAGCCTAATCAAGGTGATTTTCTAATATTTATAATCATCAGTGAATTGAGCAAAAATCTCAGGGTATTTAGGTTTACCTCAACATGCTATCTTGCATGAAAGCTGCATGGTGCCTACCTTGAGGATTTTACCTTGTATTAATTTCTGTGTGAGCTGCTGTAAATCTGAAACCAATGCCCAGCTGCTAAAGTTTCCTTATGCTCTGATTTTACATTGGCAATATATTTGTAAGTGAAAAGAAGATTAGTGGGTTTATGACTAAGATTTATCTTGGGAACAGAGAGTGAGACAGAAAAGGAGAAGCCTACTAAGGGAGGAAAGGCATACCTTCACAGGGTAGACTGAATTAAATCCTGCAGGAAAGAACCTCTAAAACTAGTTGTTAGCAATCTTAGAAGATAGTACCAGGAAAATAATAATGAAAAATAGCAAGAAATATCAGCACAAAAAAAGCGAGACAAACCAAAAGAGATGCAATGGCATCACATTCTCCAAACCAGGCAGTAGGCCTTTTTTTGATTTTCTTCCTGAGAACAAATTATTTCAAGTTAATAATTGGGCTACACTTCCAGAAGTCAGAAAAACTTTTAAGGTCCTTGCTGTCATTAATTCAATAAGAGTCAGTGAGGTGATTTCTGTATGAAATAGGTATGAAATGCATAAGAGTGGACAAATCCAGCCTTGACAACTTGCCTGTGACAACCGGTGGCTTTTTATAATATTAGAAGAGCATCCTCTCTTAAAGATACATGTCAAAAACCTGCATTTGGAATAGGACAGAAAGGATTTGTATTTCCACAGCAGGATGCACAGTTTATGCAACTATTTCCTGCATGCTAGATTAAGTTAAAACAAGAACAGCAATCTACACAAAATGTAACAAAACCAAAACCAAACCAAAACTGGAGTGCAGAGAAAGCATTTACTGTCTTCCTGATGAACAGAGGCACATTACTACCAGTCAAGAAACACATTTTTCAGGTTACATTTTGTCTTTATTCAATATGAAAATGGCCCTATACAAAGAAAATTTAAATATTTATTTTTGGGAAAGTTCTTAAAATCTCTACCATTGTTCACAGACCAATTTAACAGTTAATGCTCACTAAGCACAGTTACTATCTCCTAATTCTTTATCCCAGCACTGGTGCAAAAGCAAGGCTGAGCTCCTGGGAGGGAGCCATTCCAAATTACATCAGCTGGCAACATGTCCTCAGGGAGCATCTGTCAGCTACAGGGAGTTGGCTCACCCTCTGGCTACTCCTCCAGTACATCCCTCCAAATTTAAAATGTCTACTGCTTTTTCTTCCATGTGAGGGAATTAAAAGGAGTCTTTATTCTTTTTATAACAGTTAAGAGCAAATTCAATCTCCACTGACCAAGACATTTTACAAAGTCTAATAATTCTCACAAAAATAATAAAAATACAATCACAATCAATTCATACTTGCTGTGTTGCACAAATGACCCAGGAGACACGTACTGCTTTTCAGTTGCAAAGAGTAAATGATATGCAGAGAATTGACTTACCGGGCCAAAAGCATTGCTGTCAAAGCTGTGTCCATGGTGATCACCTTCCACCCAAATATGTCCATGTGGAACTTTGACATACTTCTTTTTGTATCCAATGGTTCTAAAAAGAATTGCACAAAAATGGCTAATCAGTTGAAAAGAAAAGTTTACAATGTTTTGTTAGGAAAATTCACATATTTATGGTTTTGGAACTTCACCTTGCATACCATCCAACACTTGCTTAAAAAAATCTGTGTTGAAGTCCTTTAGACTTCAAGAGTGCTACTCAAATCAAAATACGTAACAAATTTGTATGAGCTAGTTGCACTATCAGGGCCTGTTTACTATGTTGTTTTGGCAGAAATCACATCACAACAGGGAACAAGAGACTTTTCAGTTAAATATAATTAAGGGACTCTTATTTCCATCTCTGTAGTAACAATTCTTTGAACCATCAGATTTTATCTCAGGTGAATGCCAGTGGACACATGTTGCAGTCACATAAAGATATTGTATTGAGAATGTTTTTCTTCTGGGGCAGCATTAGTTACTCAGGAAAAATAGTTTGGCATATCTGAACTGGCCTCAGATTCAGAGCTTGGATTCCTGTGATGCTTATGTCCTGGGGGTTGGATTTCTTCAGCTGTAACAAGCTAAACAGGATGAACTTTAAGAGAACCTCTAAGAGAAGGCCAAGTGCTGCAAAAAAAAAAAAAAAAAAAAAAAAAAGATATTGATGATTCAAGCAATTCTCCACAGAAATTCATACTGAAGCAGTGCCTCAGCATGACAAACTAGAAAGGAGTCCTAAAGCTGCGGTGCAGAGTATGCAAAATTCCTGTATTTAGTTCCCAAGTAGCTGTCATTTTCACAATTCCAGTCTGCCATCTATGATACACTTTTGCTTTCTTTCAGATGGAATCTGTTATTCTGAAATCATTCATGCAGAGAAGTGATTTTTATCATGCACACCGAATTATTACCATGATGAAGCATTTACAGAGGGGACTATGGATAGTGATACCTCTTATTTCATTTTGGATACCCAAGTCTGTCCATAGAAACAGACTTTTGATCTAGCTTGTTGCCTCCAGCTGCTCATCACTTTTCACTGTCTGGAAGACATGCTTCCAAAGCAGGAGGCAGAAGGAGCACACTCTAAAGAAAATCAACTGAAGAGAGAAAATCACCTTCACCAGGAGATTCAGCTGAACTGTGCAACAGCACTGATCACAGATGTCCACAAGTCAAAATGGCAAAACTGGTTTTGGTGAGGTTTGTTTAGCTTGGGGGGGTGTGAGGATGTTATAAGGGCAAGCTAATTAATAACCTGGAGACCATGAAATTTTAGATGAATAAGGAATCCTCAAAAGTGCATTTTATTAACTTTATTTGTCATTATTAGCCAAATAAAATTAGTAATTATTTATTTTGCAAGTCACAAAATCCAACCAGTGCTTTTTCAAACAGCTTTTTCTGGCAGCTAAAGGATGAGCATGCCAGAACTATAGTCTAATGGAAGTTCTACCTGTACTTTCATTGGAAGCTGAAAAAACAATAGCTTATTTGCAGAAAAAAAGACTCTGATTTTCATTTTTCTTTAGAACAGATTCATAGTACATAGTATTCAAGACTGAGTTACTAAACCATTCAAAACCAAAACGCACAACTGTCCTGAGCTGGTAAATATATGATTTCTTAAACACAAGGAGTAGTTCTGTAATAATTTAATTATGCTAAAAGAGCAATTTATTACTGTGCAATTCCTTTGGGGTTTTTTTTAAATAAAGATGACATACAGTCCGAACAATAAAATTATTTATGTTTTGAGATTCCATAATGTTTTGTGCCTCTGATAATTTATTTTTTAAAGTACCATATGAGACTATATTTTGCTAGAAACATGATTTAAGATATAGGTTGAGAGAAGTTGGCCATTAATTCTGTTCTCTCTGATCAGACACTCTGAAAATTATTCAATTAATATCTTCCACCAGTGATAAAGGCAAACAATAGCTCAAAAAAAATTTAATTTTCCTTCTATTCATCTTCCTGAATATAGAAGAGTAGATTGTGATAAAGTTTTGTACCTTTACAGACTTCATGCACAAGACTGAATTTCACCGAGAAGGGTGAAAGGATTTGAAAGTTAATTCTGCTGACATGTTTACCTCAAAAATGTCAGGAAAATAATTTGGCAAATGCCAGTCACTGACTCCATCTCAGACTGGACACAATCTTCTACCCCCAAATAATCTCCTCCTTTATTATGATTAGGAAATCACTAACAGAAAGGAAGAAAAAAAAAAAAAAAAAAAAAAAGAAAAGAAACAGCTTTTGCAATAAGCACTTGGAAACAAAATAGAAATAATTTGATCTGCATGGATAGGTCTTGCAGAGGTTTGCAAAGACCCTGTGAAAATAGACAGGCTTAACACAGGTGTATGGTGCATTCTTTAACTCCTAAGGCAAAAAGAAAAAGATAACAGAGTGCAGTAATTTTCACTGGTTCTTTTTATTATTTCTACAACATAGGAAAATACATATTTTGTTTTCTACTCTTGAAATAACCATCATAAACCAGAAAAATGTGCTACAATTATGCAAAAATAAGGTCTCTTACAGTGATTAAAGAGGAATTATGTATAAATTGTCATATTGAAACAAGCAGATGATTGTACACAAGAAGTTTTGACTTAGAGGAAATAGAATTAAAATTGATGATGTTAATAAATGCATTAAGGGAATAGGGGAGTAAAAAGAAATGGAAAAGAAACAGAAGCAGCAGTTCTAATTATCTACTTTAGTAGATAGGACTGATACTGCATGGTTAAATCTCTCTGTAAGGTCAGCAGATAAATGTAAAACCTTGTGCCATTTCATGTATGGGGTATATAAATCACCAGATTTTTTCCCACATCTAGGTTTAATAGAAAAAATTCAAGATATATCATAAACAATAAGTACCTGTATACCTGTGAACTAAAGAGAGGCAAGAAATTCTATTTTCCTAAGGCAATTCCTTCAAAATGTTAGTATAGTATTTGCATAGGGCAGTTATCTAGGGACTTCGTATCCACTTCAGTGTCCTCCTGCAAAAACTTCTGTGGAACACAGGTGAAATTTGAAAACAAAGTTCTACTTGAGGTTTTCACTGCATGAATTAGTAATGAACTGTGGCAATAAGCTCATGTTACAGTAAATTGGATCATCCATTACTTAATATTGTTTTTAATTTTCAAGATAATTTCATTGTTGCATTACTCCACAACAGATCAATAAACCATTCATGCAAGCAAACCAGGCTTCAGAAAGCCATATTCAGTTAATGACAGTAGGCTATATTTAATTACTGTTGCAAAGACTATGCTGACTTTTTTTAAGAACAAAAAAACCCAAACTTGTAGCTTCCTCTCCTACAAAGAGAGCACAAATTGTCTCATAACCAAAATTAGTCAGTTAGTAACACTGTTCCTCTCTCACATGAATTTTGCAGAAATTAAACACTTTAATCTCTGGCTCTCTGACTTTGTTTAAGTTTTATTTCTCTCTCTTTTTGTTATCTTCCTTTTCATTACTACTACTACTACTACTGTTATTATTATATTTTATTTTAGTTATTAAACCATTCTTATCTCAACCCATGAGTTTTACTTTTTCCTTCACGATTCTCCTCATCCCACTGTGGAGGTAGCAGGGAGGAGTGAGTGAGTGGCCGCATGGTGCTTAGTTGCCAGCTGGGGTTAAACCATGAAAACTAGCTAACTATTTTAGCTAGACATGCTGTATGAAAACTATTACCCATCTTTTTATGGAATCCTACAATGCCAAATTACTAATACAAATTGTACAACATTTTTGAGAAGAAGTGTTGACTCGACCCTTTTTCTTAAGGATAGCTTTGCAGACAACTGCCAGCCACTTTTGAGATTTAGGACCATGTAAATGTATAATGATCAATAGTTCTGTGAGAAATTAATACGATTTAAAGTGAAAAATTACTGAAATACTTCTAGCACTCTTCAAAAATGACAACAACAAAATGTAAAATCCTCAAGCCAAATATCAATTAAAAGCACAATTAGCTCATCAGGAATTTTACAATAACTCCTTCTGAGAGGACTTTGCTACAAAAGAAATGCATTCAATAACGTACCATATATTTTGAAAGTAATGCAAAAACCTATTTTTCTTTCTTAGCTGAGTATTCTTAGCCTCATTTCTCTGACTTTGTCTGTAATCATGACCTCTTTGTTAGATTTCACACATGAAGTATTTAATTAAATTTAGAAGACGTCTGAATGAATTCTTGGGAGAACAATTGGTGTAAGTAATAATTAACTTAGTATTTGTTAATTTCATATCCAGTTCATTAGCATGAGTTATAATTAATGAACATCTTTAAATTTCAGAAAGCCTCTAATAATAAGGACTAGTCTTTCACTATCTGTAACCTACTATCTTTGAAGTAAAAATAAATAAAGACTATTTAAGACCTCATACCCTTCCCATTTTAAAGGTTAGCTTCAGGAATAGCATAGGCAGACATTAAAATACCCAGATTTTGATACATAGTATTCAAGCATCTGTTAAAAACCATAATGGTGTATGCCAAAAAATATTTCAGGTTTTACCAAAGTCTTTGACAGGTTATTAAGAACCACCTATGCTACTGTTGCTCAAACTGGAGTTAAACGCTCACTGGCTTAAGAACAGAGCCTACAAGAGTTGTAGTAATTTTCTTGATCAGAATGTAATGGAATTACATTTATCTTTTCAGTCATTTTTACAGAAGTCGGTCTGAAATTCTTTTTTTTTTTCTTACATCTGAGGTACATTTTGAACCTTTGCAAAGGTTTTTTCTCCATGATTTAATAGTTAACAGATGTACTTATATCTATCCTTGGCTGAGAAATCATTTCAATCTTGACAGTCAAAAATGAGCTCTATATGGTATTCTAACCACCTGCCCACAAGTAAGAAAAATCTGCTTTTTTAGGATGTGGTACCAATGCCAAAGCAAGCAACTTGGCTCAGCTAAGTTGGATGAGGAATAATTGCCTTCAGTTTGATTTGACTTTGAGAGATCAGAAGGTCTCAGCAATCTGCACACCTTTGGGTGTCATCCGAAAACACACTGTAGATAATTTCCTCTGTTTGCACAGGAGATAATAAACAAATACAAACTCTTTTGTAAAATAGGTAGCATCTATCATACTTAAGAGCAACTTTTTCCCAACAACATAAATTGCTGTACATGGAAGTTTTCCACATACATCCATCTTCATCAAATTCCCAGAATGAAAAAAATAGTAAGATATTCAATTTCAGGTGACACCCAGATTCCAAGACATGAACCTTATTGTAATATATCATGGAAATTGTATTAGTATCACCACAGGGAATCTTCCACATGACACCAAACACCTTCCAGCCCCAAAGAAATCTCATTTTTCTCTTCCAACACACACATACAGCCATCTGTGTCTTCTTACATTAACCCTTCCCTTACATATATTATATTCCTTTGACCACAAGCTGTTACTTAAATCATCTTCTTTCAGAAGACAGGGTTATGTATGTGAAGCAATTAAACATTTTTTCTGAAGACTTTGAATGAGAGTATGTCAATAGGTTAGGGAATATTCTCCCATTGTGAGTAGCTATTAACTTTTCCCTCAGAGCTGAAATGTGTTTACCTTGATGTAGTTTACCTTGACTCTAGTAAGGCCTTTGACACTGTTTCCCACAGCATTCTGGCAAAACTGGCTGCTCGTGGCTTGGATGGGCACATGCTTTGCTGGGTAAAAAACTGTCCGGATGGCCGGGCCCAAAGAGTTGTGGTGAACGGAGTTAAATCCGGTTGGCGGCCGGTCACAAGTGGTGTCCCCCAGGGCTCAGTTTTGGGGTCACTCCTGTTTAACATCTTTATTGATGACCTAGACGAGAGGATCGAGTGCACCCTCAGTAAATTTGCAGATGACACTAAGTTGGTTGGGAGTGTTGATCTGCTCGAGGGTAGGGAGGCTCTGCAGAGAGACATGGACAGGCTGGAGCGATGGGCTCAGGCCAACTGTAGGAGTTTCAATAAGGCCAAATGCCGGGTGCTGCACTTCAGCCACAACAACCCCCAGCAGTGTTACAGGCTTGGGGAGGAGTGGCTGGAGAGCTGCCAGTCAGAGAGGGACCTGGGGGTGTTGATTGACAGCCGGCTGAACAGGAGCCAGCAGTGTGCCCAGGTGGCCAAGAAGGCCAATGGTATCCTGGCTTGTATTAGAAATAGCATGGCCAGCGGGGACAGGGAAGTGATCCTGCCCCTGTACTCGGCACTGGTGAGGCCGCACCTCGATTACTGTGTCAGTTTTGAGCCCCTCACTACAAAAAGGACATTGAATTACTCGAGTGTGTCCAGAGAAGGGCAATGAAGCTGGTGAAGGGTCTGGAGCACATGTTGTACGAGGAGCGGCTGAGGGAACTGGGGTGTTGTTTAGTCTGGAGAAGAGGAGGCTGAGGGGAGACCTCATCGCCCTCTACAGCTACCTGAAAGAAGGTTTCAGAGAACTGGGGATGAGCCTCTTTAACCAAGTAATAAGCGATAGGACAAGAGGTAATGGCCTCAAGTGCTAGGTTAACGATTGGACTAGATGATCTTCAAGGTCCTTTCCAACCTAGATGTGATTCTGTGATTCTGTGATTCTGTGTTTTCCTTAAAAGCTGCAGACCAGTCAGTGATTGAGAGGCCTGACTTTAAAATGTGCATCCAAGCTGAGAACTGGGAAAGTGCTGGAGGAGACCTCGTGCTTGGGATACTGCTTCTGGAGCATTATCAGATCTGATATACCGAGAAGGGAACCACAAAGAAGACACACCAGAATGACAGAAATGATAGAATCTGAAATGAGAGACTCCAATTTGGTGAGATTAGGAGTAGCCATTAAGGAGGCAGAGATTTCCTTTGCCTTGGGCAAATTTTTGACTGTCTAAACCTTGTCGGTTTCGCCTTTTGCAATGAAAAATTTTGAAATTTCAGGGAAAATGAAGACTGGTTTCCTCATTTGGAAATATGATAAAAACACAACCTTTTGCAATAAATAAGCTAATCAGTTAAAGCAAGCAAGATGCCAAACTGCAAATGGGAACTCTTTTTTTCCCAGCTAAAGCACTCCTACTAAAGCGATGCGCCAGTGCAGGTTCTTATGACTCAGCAGTGCTAAGAATATTTAGAAATATGATATTGAAAGGAGATGTTTGTAGCTCTGTTTTATTAATTAGATAATTTCTCATAAGCATGTCATTCTAAACAAAATAAATAATTAGCCATTACTTGCTTCACCAGCTTCTTCAAAATAGCAGTTAATCACTTTCAAAACATACAGTATTTAGGAAAGTTACTGGATTTCAACTTAAATTAAAAAGCAGTCTAATCAGATACTGATATTTACATTTTTTGTCAATTACCTGCTGTGTGAAAATTAGTTAAATTTTTAAAAGCATACATCATGTATTGCATCAGAAAGCTTTTAAAATATATTTCTATTAGATGGCTATACCAAAATGCGGTTTACAAACACAGTTATATCGCTATTTTGCAGGACAGTGCAATGCAGCCAATTATAGCATAACATTTTGAAACCAGAAGAAATGTAGTCATGCAAAATTCTGTATTACTAATGGAGTTGTCCTTTATATGGGTTAATAGAAATTAGATCTCATTTTTGCTAGGGTTTTCTTTATACTACATTGGCAGAGCAATGAGAACTGTGAATATTAATTCTAAGGCCAGAAGATACTGATGTGATGACCCAGTTTGAAATATGGATAAGTACAACCCTCAGACTTTCAGGCAGTAATTCATGCAGTGATTATTGAATAATTCACTATTAATTGATATCTTAAGCATGCACCTTTAAGTGATTTTAAATTTTCCATTATTTTATGTCAAGATGTGTTTTATAAATGATACTTGCATTACAAAATATTTGATATTTTATTATGTCCTATAACTAGTACATCTTGCTAGTTTCACAGACATGTGACTAGACAAAAAGAACTTCATCTGAGTAAACATGTAAGCCTAAGTGTTCTAAAATGTTGCCATCCAAAAAGCACTCTGCTTTTATAAAAATGGGATTGAAATTAATTTTGGTTATCACATGTCAGTGATAGGGAGAAATTATTTTTAGTGCCACATTACAAACAGGTTCAGAAGTGTCCTGGTTTCGGCCAGGATAGAGTTAACTTTCCTTGGGCTGAGAGGGAGCACAGCTGGAGGGCTGTGGGCCCAGATTGGTCATTGGAGTATTCCATATCATGTGACACCATGTTCAGTATATAAAGGAGGCAGTTGCACTCTCATTTCCGCTTCCAGTTGGCACGGCGAGATCTTTTGCCCTGTCGGGATCGCTGCTGGGGGTGGGCTGCATACCGGTCACCAGGTGGTGAACAACCGCATTGTGTATTACCCATTTGGACTTCTTACTGTTACTGTTGTTTTGTTACCATCACTAAACTGTTTTTGTTCAACCTACAAATTCTCTCTTTGTTTTTGTCCTTTCCCTATTTTACCAGGGAGGGGAGAAAAAGTAAGTGACTGGCTGTGTGGTGATTGGCTACCAGTCGAGTTCAAACCACGACAAGAAGCTACTCTTCAAAGTTTAGAATAATAAATTTATCTTGGCAAAGAATCATCTCCCCCCAACAAAAGGGAAAGTTAGGAAAATATGAAAATATGTTTTGTACCTCCACTTGTATATTAATAACTTTTTTTTACGTATGACCTTATGAACCACTTATTCTCTGCAAGCTTTATTCTGACCTATCTCTTTTTTAATCTATCTATTTTATATATAAAGTTAAATATATCTGTGAAACTCACATGACCCACATCACATATGCATCAAAATAAAGTCAGGTTTCTAAAGTCATATCACTTTAACTTCTGACCCCTGACCCCATATATTCTTCCTCAGTGCACTCCTCTGCTACCTTTAAAATCTGATTATTATGAACACTAGTTTTCTTAAGGCAAACAAAACCACCACCCAATTAAACAACAAATAGATTAAACATTTTTGTCTGAATACAATCCAGCTATAGAAACAAAAAATGAATTAGAAAAGCTTTTAAACACTTTATACAATATAGTTGATAGTTTGTATAACAATATTTTTAAGTCAGCTCTATTTACATTTAATCAAGTCCAGACCCATTGGTTGTTCTGATGTTCTTCAGTGGCCCGGCTCTTGGGTACATGAGTGTCTACATGGCGTACTTTCACAACCAGATTCTCTACTCGAGCAGCAATATCTTGCCATAATTCAGAAGCCCAGACAGGTTTGCCTCTGCACTGCCAGTTGCTCCATTTCCACTGCTGTAACCACCCCCACAGCGCATTTGCCACCATCCATGAGTCAGTATAGAGGTAGAGCACTGGCCACTTTTCTCACTCAGCAATATCCAAGGCCAGCTGGATGGCTTTCACCTCTGCGAACTGACTCGATTCACCTTCTCCTTCAGCAGCTTCAGCAACCTGTCGTGTGGGGTTCCATACAGCTGCTGTCCACCTTCGATGTTTCCCCACAATGCAACAGGACCCATCAGTAAACAGGGCATATTGCTTCTCGTTATCCAGTAGTTTAGTATATGGTGGGGCCTCTTCAGCACGTGCTACCTCTTCCTCTAGCACCATTCCAAAATCTTTGCCTTCTGGCCAATTTGTGATCACTTCCAATATTCCCGGATGGCTGGGGCTCCCTAATCGAGCCTGTTGTGTGATTAATGCAACCCATTTACTCCACGTGGCATCAGTTGCATGGTGTGTATAGGGGACACACCCTTTGAACATCCAGCCCAGCACTGGCAGGCAGGGTGCCAGGAGGAGCTGTGCTTCAGTCCCAATCACCTCTGAAGCAGCTCGGTCCCCTTCATATGCTGCAATATCTCCTTTTTGGTTGGAGAATAGTGCTCTTCCAATCCTCTTTATCCCCGACTCCAAAACCCCAGGGGTCGACCCCGAGTCTCCCCTGGTGCTCTCTGCCAGAGACTCAAGGTAGGACCATTCTTCCCGGCTGCAGTGTAGAGCACATTTACCACAGAATCACAGAATTGTCTAGGTTGGAAAAGACCTTGACGATCATCCAGTCCAACCATCAACCCAACATTAACAGTTCCCAACTACACCATATCCCTCAGCGCTTTGTCAACCCGACTCTTAAACACCTCCAGGGATGGGGACTCCACCACCTCCCTGGGCAGCCCATTCCAATGCCTAACAACCCGTTCTGTAAAGAAATATTTCCTAATATCTAGTCTAAACCTTCCCTGGTGCAACTTGAGGCCATTCCCTCTTGTCTTATCGCTTATTACTTGGTTAAAGAGATTCATCCCCAGTTCTCTGAAACCTCCTTTCAGGTAGTTGTAGAGGGCGATGAGGTCTCCCCTCAGCCTCCTCTTCTCCAGACTAAACAACCCCAGTTCCCTCAGCCGCTCCTCGTACGACATGTGCTCCAGACCCTTCACCAGCTTCGTTGCCCTTCTTTGGACACACTCTAGTCATTCAATATCCTTTTTGTAGTGACATCTTGTCCTGTCCAAACTAGCCCGAGGGCTACTGCATGAACTATTTCCTGTTTAATTTGATCAAAAGCTTGTCGTTGCTCCAGGCCCCATAAAAAATCATTCTTTTACCAGGTCATTTGATAGAGAGGGCTTACAATCTGACTGTAATTTGGAATGTGCAGTCTCCAGAAACCCACAATGACTAAGAAAGCTTGCATTTCCTTTCTGTTAGTTGGTGGGGACATAGCTGTTATTTTATTAATCACCTCCACTGGAATCTGACAATGTCCATCTTGCCATTTTACTCCTAAAAACTGGGTCTCTTGTGAAGGTCCCTTGACCTTACTGCACTTTATGGCAAAACCGTCTCTCAGAAGGATTTGGATTATTTTCTCCCTTTTCTCAAAAACTTCTTCTGCTGTATTACCCCATATAATGATGTTATCAATGTACTGTAAATGTTCTGGGGCTTCACCTTGTTCCAGTGCAGTCTGGATCAGTCCATGGCAAATGGTGGGGCTGTGTTTCCACCCCGGGGGCAGTCGACTCCAGGTGTATTGGACACCCCTCCAGGTAAAAGTAAACTGTGGCCTGCATTCTGCTGCCAGAGGGATGGAGAAAAATGCGTTGGCAATATCAGTCGTGGCGTACCACTTGGCCACCTTTGACTCTAGTTCATATTGAAGTTCTAACATGTCTGGCATGGCAGCACTCAGCGGTGGTGTGACTTCATTCTGGCCACGATAGTCTACTGTCAATCTCCACTCTCCATTAGACTTTCGCACTGGCCATATGGGGCTGTTAAAGGGGGAGCGCATCTTGGTGATGACTTCTTGGCTCTCTAGTTGATGAATCAGTTTATGGATAGGCATTACAGAGTCTCAATTGGTACAATATTGCTGTTGGTGCACTGTTGTATTGGCAGCTGGCACCCGTTGTTCTTCAACCCTCAGCAATCCCACAACTGAAGGATCCTCTGAGAGACCAGGTAACACAGACAGCTGTTTAATTCCTCCTGTTTCCAAGGCAGCTATACCAAAAGCCCACTGATACGCTTTTGGGTCCTTAAAACACCCTCTCCTGAGATAATCTATGCCAAGAATACATGGAGCATCTGGGCCAGTCACAATGGGGTGTTTTTCCCACTCTTTTCCACTTAGGTGGTGAACCTTGCGCACCAGTGTCCACTAGAGTCTTATACTGCTGGGGTCAGATGTGCTAGTGTCCTCCACCTGGCTGGAGGCAGGGCCCCTCTAATGTTGGTCATAATATCCGCTGTCAACAAATGGGTTAGTGTGGTGTGCACGTGTTTCAGTCTCATCTTGATCACTCACTTCTTGTGAATACAAATCAGAAGTTCTTCTCATGGATTGTGAGCAAAGTCAAAATGATTGCTCCTAATAGTCGAGATCCTAGTCCGTGCAGGTGGGGAGTAGGACATATCCTCTTTAAATTGTTGGAATTCTTGAGATAATTTCTCCACAGCTGCAACAAGGGGAGAAGACAGACTTTCTTCATATTGCCAGAGTCAGCGAGCCAATTCATCCACTGTTGGTCCCACTTCATCTCTCCAGTCCATTAGTGCTAATGCACTGGCATATGATGAGGGTGTGCTCTGTACAAAATTCCATCATGTGGGCTGGGTGCATCGGACTTCATCTGGATCTGTGGGTAGCTGTGCATTATCTGGGTCATAGTAAACTGCCTCCCGCACAGCTAGCTCCCTCAAGTATTGAATGCCTCTCTCCATAGTGGTCCACTTACTTGGATGACACAAAATCTTCCTTGAAAGGATACCTCTCCCTCACACTTGACAGGAGTCACCTCCAGAGATTTTGTGTCTTTTTTCCAATTGCTTTGTCAACGCCCCCTTCCCTAGACAGGAATCCCAGCTGCCTCACCTCCCTGCCCTGTAGTTCCACGTTACTGGCTCCACTATCCCAGCATCGGAGAAGTCAGGTAACAAGTTGCTCACCTGGATGGCAGCTGAAATCTTTTCTTATGTCTCGCAACTCACTCAGGGATAAGGATTGGGTGACTATCACTGGCTCTGCCTCCTCCTCTTGTTCTCGTGATGGGCCTGGTTCGTCATCACCCTGTACTCTGCAAGGGGATTATTCTGTGTATTTCTTCTTATGTATGGGAGCAACTGACATCATGGGTTGGTTCTCTGGTTCAGCTGAAGCACCTGTCCTCGGGCTTGTAGTGGCTGCAGTTTCTGTTGTGGACTTTGGAATGGCTGCAATGTCTGTTGTTTTGTTACCAGATCCAGAGCCCTTCTCTTCTTTTTGAGGATACTGAACAGTGTTTAATAGCACTCAGCAGGCGTGGGCTATGCCCTAGCATGTTGCAGTGAGCTGTGCCTCTCTGGAATTACCCAGGTGATGACATACTTTTTCCAAATATTTTACTAGTTCTTCAGGATTCTGCACCTGTTCAGGAGTGAAGTTCCAATACGCCAGAGGTGCCCACTGTTCTAGGTACTTGCCCATGCTACTCCACACCCCCAGCCACTCATAATTCTCCAACCTTGGGGTAGATCTCCAGGTGATACTCTTAAATAGTTGCTAAACCCTGAACAAAACCTGAACCACATGCAGGAACACACTTAGCTCCTAGCAGTAAGATGACCATGTTATTGTCAACATTCCAAGGATATTTGAAATTCCTGAAATTCTCAAACACAATTGTCAATAGCCCCAGGACCGATGACTGCATCATGTCATAGATCAGCATTACAGTACAGCAAAACCAAAATCTTAATCCAACTCTCACAGATGGTAAGGAACAGCATGGGAAATACATATGACAAATGAGGTGATAAAATCTTAAGGAGCCAAGCAACAAACATTATGACCCGATCTGTCATTATCTCATCACTCAGGTCCCACGTTGGGCGCCAAAATAGACTGCCATGGTTTGAACTCAGCCGGTAGCCAATCACCATGTGGCCAGTCGTTTACCCCCCCCGCCCCCCGTCCCCCAGTGAAATAGGGGAGGGACAAAAAAAAGAAATTCACAGGTTGAATAAAAAAACATTTAGTAATAGTAACAAAACAACAGTAACAATAGTAAGTCCAAACAGGTAATATACAACACAGTTGCTCACCAACCTGCGACCGGAACGCAGCCCACCCCCAGCAGCGATTCCAACCACACCAAAAATCCCACCATACCAACTGGAAAACGGAAATGAGAGAGCACTCGTCTCCTTTACATACTGAGCATGACGTCACATGATATGGAATACTCCAATGACTGATCCGGGCCCAGCCCTCTAGCTGTGCTCCTTCTCAGCCCAAGGAAATTTAACTCTATCCTGGCTGAAACCAGGACATTGTTCAACATTGTATACCATCTAAAGATATCTGCATATACTATAATTATGAGAATATAAATTTTCCTACAGAGTTTTACAAAAATCTGTCACTACTGCTTGAGATACTGAAACTACTTCATTCTTCTGCTTAGCACATTCTCTTAATCAGAAGGACCATAATTATTTTCAGGATAAATTAAAACAAAAACAAAACAGTAATTTTGTGTTGAAAAAAGAGCAACAGCTCATCTGTTTCATTCACTTCATTTAAATGTCTAACCAGCTTACTGATTCAGCAAAAAGAAAATATACAACATCTCATTTTTCACTACTACAGTCTTTCGCTTGTGAATCTGACTCCAACTGCCAACACTGTGCCCTTTCAAGTTAAGATTATGAAAATTATTCAGTTTGCTTCTTTTGATAAAAGCCCCATTAACCAAATGAGCGTATCATTTCATTACCTTCTCACATTTCTCTACTAAATTATATTGATAATTAACATGACAGGTTTTTGCTAATATCATTAACAGCTATTAACAGTATCATATTATATTATATATGAGATGGGTATCATTTGTTACATTCATTATCATTAGCTTTATAATTTTATCAAGGTAAAAACTTACTAGCTATTCTAGGTCATCTAAGTTTAATTACCAAACCCTACCATCATTGTCAAATTGCAAATTTTATATCTGTAAGAACTGGAGAATAAATAAAGACCAAAAAGGTACTGTTGTCAAAAAGATTAATTCTTGTACCCCACATCCTCTTTTTATTAATACTGAATCAACTGAGAAAATCACTAGACAAAATTTTAGCTCTAGGCACATTTGAAGGAAATTAAGACAACTGTTTTGAAGTTAACAGTTAAGATTTACAGTACTGTTAACAAGACCAAGATTTCACCTGATACATACTTAATGGTTTGAGTTTAATGACATACTGCAGCAATACTTTCCTTTTTCCCTCTGTGCTATAGAAAGTGCTGTTGAAGCACCAGATATCTATATTAACATTCAGCACAATCTATCCAGTCCTTCCAAGACTGACAACATACTTGCTTGCTGATATAAAAGGGCTTTTCAAAATATTTAAGTTATCTAGTCTGAAAAGACTAAAGAACAACTTTTCTCAGGACTTAGAAAAAGTTAAGATCCATGACTCTGTAGAGCTTATTTAATAATTAGTGAAGGTAGATTGTGCAGAGTTTTTCATGTCAGAATGGCATTTGCAACTGCTAAAAGTCTTAACACATCGCAAAGAACAATACCCCACCTGTTTTTTTGGAACCTTGTAAGATCAGCATTGTGAATAGCTGTCTCAGTTAAGATCAGATTCTTGCAGACCTGTAACTACTAAAAGAGTCTCGTAATATCTCTGCCTAGCTCCAACTGTAAGAAATGATTCCCCACCCACACACCTCTCACACAGAATCTAATTGTTATACTTTCTTCATTGCTTAGCACTAACTAAAGGTATTAAAATTTCCTAATCTGCTTTAGGTAGCATACACAAAATGTGGAACCTTAATAAGTGCTTTCAAGATTTTTTTTTTTATTTATGGAAAGGGGAGAGTTGTTATTCTCTGTACAATGGAAGCCTGAAACTTTACATGTTTCCTTCTATTAATGTTTGTTAGAAAAAAATGTAAAAGATGCCTTTTATTGCTTTTCCTTTAAAAGTGCATTTTGTTTTTTAAAGGACACTACTATAAAATGATAATTGAGAAGCTTGCAAGTAAGTCATAAAAAATACTAACTCTGTATTATTAAATAAATGTATATTTTTATGATACAAATTATGATTATGAGTTTTAAAACTAAAAAATATTTCAATTGTTTTATCCCAAACATGTAAGAAAACTTATTTAATAGTAATGAAGATGTATTCGAAATAATGATACTTTCTGCTGAGAATTAAAACTGAAATAACCAATGCAAAATCAAGGAAAAAGTTACATAGTCAGAATAGACTCTGTAAATGTAATGCAACACTGGTCATAATTTGGGAAATATGATGGAAACTAAGAACAACATGAAATTTCACATAACATTCATCACAAGCTTTCCTGAAATTTCAAAAATAGAATAAATGCAAGAAAAAAGTGGGTTCATTTTTTAAATTTTTTTCAATAGTCTCCTGCAACAATAGCTGTTGTCATAAAAGCTTGGTTTGGCTTTAGACTTGCCTGATTTTAACCTGAAAAACTTGCTCCAAAAACTCTAAAAAGTAACATGTTTCATATGGCTTCTGTTAAAAGATATGAGCCCTTACATGTAGATCAGACTGCAGAAGTCACCTGCTTTTGAACTGGTGGTGCCTTTTCAGACTGAACTTTCAATTCACAGTTTTGCAACATTGTTCATCCTTTGAGGTTTCCCATCCCTTGTATAGATACAAAGAAATTCAACTTTGGTTTATATATCTTATTTTAAAGGATATTTATATTCATGGAAAGTTAAAGTGACCTATAATACAGTCTGCAATTGCCAAGAAATATTTTTTAAAAGGAATTTCCAGGTGTGATTTTTTTTTGAGCTTTATCACTGTGTAACATAGTATAAATTACTACTCCTGAAATGCCTTGAAAAATGGTGAAAGTAGCGCAAATCAATATGCAAATGAAAACCAAAATATTATAAACCAGTTGTAATACAGGCCTCTCTGAAGCAGCATTTAAATAATTCTGAAACAAACTTTCAAGAGAAAAAATATATCACTTGCAGGAGCCTTTACCATGGACACTTCTCAAAAATTGCATTTTGGTTTGTAAAATATTTCAGTTACTTTTTACCTGACCAGCCCTACAAAATCATGTGATTGGAGAGAGGTTTCATTCTTTTTTTTTTTTACTGGGAAACATCCAGATTACTTGTATAAAATATGAAATATTCAGCATCTTCTCCATCACAGCTATATTAACTGAATTTTAAAAAAAGAATCCTGAACTGCATGTTACAAGAAAGTCTAAGTAACCAGGGATGGATTACTGCCTGTCCATAATAATCATGAGCTGAAAATGTGTAACTGTTGCTGGACTAAAGATTATAAAGCAGTGCACTTAGTTGTCATCCATCCTGTCTTCAGCTCACCATGTTATCTGACATGGATGCCTGTGTCCCTGCTGACACTTGACAGTGCCTCAGGTTCTCACTGAAAATGCCCACAGAGCACATGGCAGACTGACCTTGATTGCCTGGATATCTTACCTGACCTTGGGTAGGGAGCCTCCAAACCTCCAAGAGGGATCCCACTATCACACGTCAATAAGCCAAAATTAGATAATAACAACTATCTGGGTCCTAGTATGCCTACCTTGCTCACAGTGCATGCAGATGTGTACCTGAGTCCACCTGGGTATCCGTGAGATTTTCTTTCCCTATTGTCCCCAAAACTCACTGCAGTGTCACACCCCAGGTAATTTTGGTGTAGAATAAAAAAACTATGACAAATTGAAGCTTTGAAGGATTCATGTATTCAAGAATTATCCAAGCTGCATTCAAAGTGCATCTATTCAAGACATTTTGTTCAAAAGTTCAAGTAAGGTAAGGTGGATAAAACAGAAGTTTTGCTTGAAATGAAAGCCGGTCAATTTATTTGTGCCTGAAACACACTGCTCCAAAGAGACCCTAAAATAATTTCAAGTAGTGGATATAAACTGCTGAACAAAAAGACTGAAATAATACCAGTAACTGTAGTTTTCAAATTTTAAAAAGAGGTATATCTAAGCATTTTTTATGACTAAAGTCACAGGTGCCTAATTCCATGATTTCTTCACAATTCTAATTAAACTCATTAAATAAATTATGTTGGTGCCCTCATGCCTGACAGTTAGTACAAGCAAATAATATAGAGATCACAGTACACAACAGCTGCTTTTAATTTTTAGCCAACTGTCTAAACATTAATGTAAGATTCAGGTGCTTCCTCCTATTTTTATCTTAGCTGAAACAGAAAGATGAGAGACAAAAAAGTCTTTTTCATATTTCAGGATATTATAACTTAAATACAGGTGTGTGCATGAACATCTGAACATATACGTTTTTATTCAGAGGGCTAGCATAGCCACTTTGAGCAATCTATGTGCTGGATAATTCTTCTAATATTTCTGTTCACTGAGGAAAATTCTTGTCTTGCACTACAATCCTGTAAAGCAGTCATCAAGTGAGTAATCAGCCAGAACGACTGGAGATTTCTGTGCCTTACTGCAATGATATGATTACTTTAAGGGGAAAAAAAAAAATGATAAGCATGAATGAAACAAATATTCAAGTATTTTTATTCTTAAAGGAGACATTTTCTAGGACATTTCTACAAAAGAATTATTATTACTGAAATAAACAATTACAGTTTGAAGTAAGCACCATGCAAACTCTTTTCCTGATATTAGATTCATATCTAAACAGACATACTAATATTTCTTGGTGTTTAAGATAGCATTACAGCATATCATTAATCTTTTATGAAGAGTATAAGAAATGCCTTATTTCTGGGTCTGAGCAGCAGTCCATGCTGCCCTATAGTCTGTCTCCAAACAATTGCAAAAGCAGACAGTGCCCAGGAAAAGCATGTTAGCCTGGCTACTCTCCATGAGCATTGAGATTTACTGTATCAGAGATGTTTGATTGTACATCATTGTCTACTTCTATTAATATCCATTTATTGATCTGTTATCCATTAATTTTCTAACCCATTTTTGACCCTGCTAATACCTGCCTCCACAGTCTCTTGGGCCACAAATTCCAGAAGTTCACTCTCTGCTGTGTAAAGAAGTACTTGATTCTGTCTGTTATAGACCAGTCTCCCACCAGTCTCATCAAGTGCCCTAGCTTCTGTATTCTGTGATTTGGTGAACAATTCAGCTCATGCACTGCCTTCACAGTTTTGTAAACCTTAGGTATTTCTCTCCCCTCAGCCTCTGCAAACTGAAGGTTTCTTGTGTTTTCAGTTGCCAATGTCAGTCAACTGCTCTATCAACACTGTTTTTGTTGTTTTTCTCTTTAACCTCTCTCTATGTCCATCTTTAAAATCATGTCTCAAGAAGCAAGGATTGACAGTATCCTTCAGGGGTTTTATATTCCTAGCCTGTTAAGGCAGACCTATATTTCCTGAATATTTTGTTAGTTTTTCAGCTTTGGTATTACAATTTAGATCAACACTGGAAACCTAATAAACAGAAATGCTTAATTTAGGAAGTGTCTAACACTTTTCAGAGCAGCCTACTATTTGCCACATGCACCTGTCTTTAAACATTTTTTGCTGAAAGAGCTCAATTACAGAGTCCAGTATTGGACAATAGTAAAGAAGTGCTTCATGGAGCCTAAAAAGATTTAGAAAGCTGATCTTTGCTCTTAGGAACAGATGTTAATAATAGCTTCTTTTTTTCTCACAACAGTGGAATTTCATATTGCTTTGTCAAAAAGAAAACCCTGCAAAGCAGTAAAAATTTCAGACCAAAGATCCTCAGAGAAATAATCTGAATCACATACAAAAGGCAAGGGCATTGTCCTCATTAATACTTTCACAGCATTTGGTAACCTCACAGCACTGAGGCAATTGATGTCTCATTAAACTGGTATACTTCTCCCATTCTCCTTCTCCCCAAGTATGTTTTTCTATTTAATGTTACTAAACTCAGAAAATGTTCATTCAGTATTTATTCTTGAAAAGCCTTCAGTATTATTCTTTGACCATTTTAAATATCAACAGAAAACCTGATCCTGTGTCTGGTCGTAGCAGCAACTTCCTTGTATGTTAGCAGGAACACAAGTATGCTGAACACTTTACTGAGTCTTGTATCATTAAGAAATACTTGGCAAGTAGGGGAATTTTAGTATTTCTTTTTTGAGCCACAAAGTGTTACACGGGAAGTATTTCTGATTTTGCTTTACATAATCTTGCAATGTGAGAGTAGGAAAAAATAGATATATTTTTGTATAACAATGGAGAATCCCAGCATGCTGGTATTTCTGGAAAGAAAAGTGCTATCAACATGATCAGATCATTCTAAAGAAGTGAGAGTACAGTGACAGGAAGCCACAGAAAAGACTTCTAATCATAACAGCCTGAGACAAAAACAAAACTCCAAATTCTTATTTACAAACAACAACAAAAAAAAAAAATCAGAATCAAAAGTGTTTCTACTTATGATGGCCAGAAGAAATGTATAATTTAGGATCAAAACACAACAAAGTGTATGTTCCCAAACATATTTTAAAATTATGGATAATCAGTCTCTGCCTGCTTTAGTAAAGTGTAAACAGTCGACCATAACAAAAAGCTGAATTTGAGGTATACGAAAGAAGAAAAAAGATCAACATGGAATGTATCACTCCTTGAACATTACTTTGAACATTGACAATATCTTTTGTCAATACACATTTTAAAATTGAAATTTTGTAGGCATCATGCAAAGTGAAAGGATCAAGAATAAGACTTCCAGTCTAATGACTTGTAGAATTAATCTATGTAAAAGTCACAAATTTCAGTTTTAGATTATTAATATCATATACCATACATTGGTGGCTCAACCCAGTGGAAAATGTTTTCATATCCCCACAGAAAGTCTACTATTTCAATGGCCTTTACATTTGCATAAGGATGAAAGAGATGTCTTTCACCACTCTGAGAAAGAAGAACGTTCACCATGAATAACATTCATAATTAAAATTTCACCAAAACCAATCTATATTTTTAACAGTAAATTATGTAGAAACTCTTCATTTTCTGATTTAAAAAAAAATAAATAAATTCAAAAATAGCCTGAGTACCCCCAGTGATTTCAGAGGGGGAAAAAAATGGAGACCCATTCAGTCTGAATAGTCTGCACTTCAGATGGATCTTTTGTTGAATAAAAGAATTGTCTGGGACAAGAAAAAATATTCTCCCCTGATAGGTTTTTAGGATCATTCAGGGAAACACTCTGAACCCCTTATTTCGGGCTAGCACTGTGCCAGTCAACCACAATCGAGTAGAAAAAAGTGACATTACAAAAAGAACTCTCATGACCTGAACTAGTTCTTGGGTTCAGAGAAAATGTGCATCAGCCACAAACACTTACTGGGTAAAGGTGACAGACAAGAATAAACATATTAGCTATAAAGAGAGATGGCTAAAACTAGTACCAATAAAGCAGGGAGTTCAGTAAGTTGCAGCTGCCCATTATACTATGGTACATATTTCCCCTGGCACTTTTCTTGGAAAGCATTTGAAAAGACCTTGATGTGAAATGGGAAAATCACTTGGAAGTTTGGGTTACTCGTTCATTTTGTTCCATATGCAGTAAGAATGATAAGATCTGTTCACTTTACAAAGTGGTCCTAACCAAAATGATGGTCCTCATATGCTTGTCATTTTGTTCTGGAAATATAATTAACTATAATATAACTTCTGCGTAGAAGACTTTACTATCCATATAGAGAAACTGGCGAAAGGTAGGGAAGAATGAGCACTATTATATACTTTTAATAGACTGATCTGAAATGAAGAATGGTTTGTGCAAGGATGTTCAACAAAACTCAGATTTCCTAAGTGTCAGAGAAGACCATATCTTCCTTATTTGACCACTTGTATGGCTTTATTTATAAAGATAGTTTTTAACTGTAATTTTTCTCTTGAGTTTTTCCATCAGTAGCTGTTACTATAATACATTAAGAGAAAATAATTTGTATATGCTGTTCTAATAACTTAGCTGTAAAATACTCAGTCCCATCTGTTCCCATTTGTTCTTCGACACTGGAAAAAATCATTTTTGTCAGAACCAGGGGCAATGTACCACAGACAGAAAAACAGAAATTCTAATGTTAACATATTTCCACAGGCTTCTTTCTTCAAGGCCACAAATGAGTTGGATTTGCAGGGGGTTCTCTCACAGGAAAGAAGGTACATCACAACAGAACAGAAGGTAGGAGAATAATAATGTGGTTTTGGTGCCACACACACCAAGCCAGTCACAAGTATCAGCAGCCAGAGTTTCTATCTCAGATTCTGGCCCTTGCTCTCCTCTTCATTGTCCAGAGAGAGATACATTATGGCCACTGGGAATGTATCTGTGTGAAGGAGAAAGTACTGGCATATAGGAGAGGAGCAATCAAGTGTCTGCATATGCTGCTGGACAGTAGGGCTGCAATGGGAAGACTCCTATTCCAGTTGCCATTTAAAAAGCACATACCTCTACTTCCCAACAGTGCAAAGGGAGCCAAGGAAGCCAGCCTTCCCTGCCTTTCTTTCAGAAAGTTGTGATCCAGCACAACTCCCCATCAGTTATAATCTGTCACTTCCCCTGAGCATTAAGACTGTAATTAATTCCTCATGCCTAGCTATGCAGGGAAGTGGCACTGTATGATCCCCAGTGAGTCGTTCTCCCTGTCATAGCAGAGAATCTTTACAAGAGAAAGAGAAATAATCTGACAGACACATGACAGCTCAAAAACCCCTGTAAACATTTGCTTTGAAGCAGAAAAATGCACATGTGAATTTCTTTAGAGGACAGCTTTAGAGCTCTATTATATTGCACTGGCCTTTGAGAGAGAGCAAATAGGGAAGTGTTCCATAGGAAAGTGAAACAGTCGCTGGCACATAATTGCCAGCTCTTCCTCCTATTCAGTGAATTAGTTTATATCTCTTTTAGGAGAGGAACAATCATAATTTGTTATCTCCTACTGGGAAAATTCCTAAGACAAAAGCACGTTATGTGCTTTTCTCCTGCAATACATCCCCAGTTCATTCTTCAGCTTCTCACCTGATGAGTTGCAAAAAGCACCTCACTATGGAAACTCAGTAGAAAGCAATAACCAGCAATACAGCTGGTATGTCTGAAATAATCCTCGTATCTAAAAAGCTACCTGCTATAATGCTGTAGAAATGCTACAGCACTTGCTGTACTGAGAGAAGGTAAAGTATTAGCAACATCAGAAGTATCTAACAGCGGAGTTACTGAGGAGGAAGGAAGTAGGATTTCTTTTGCACTTTTGCACTGCTGTTGCAAAGGGACTTCCCAGTTTTACCAGTAACAGCTTAAAAACAGCTATTGGGAAACCTGGAAATAAAGCAGATTAAATTTACAGCAGTCAAATCAGTAATTTCTATTTCAGCCTACTGTTGCTTTTCAGGAATGCTTTAGTTCTTCTCCCCTTCTTTTATACTTCCTTAAGGGAAAGGCTAACAAATGTTAGACCTGTTCCACAATGGCTTTTAGGTTTCTCAACAACCCTAAGAAATACTTTTAGAGGCAGCATGCACCTAATAAGGGTTGAGTGGAGTCTGTCAAATAAATTCTTTGCGCCCATTCAGATTGAACACACCGTAAAACCTTGAGCACTGTTTCTCTGTGATATAGCCCTTCTGTAGAGCCATACCCTTAAACTCCATGTCATCTCTTCTATCTTCATAGAATGTTATTTATTCACAATGGCCAGCAAAAGATTCGTCCATACCTCAGAGATGCAGCCATTCCATTCATTGGATTGCAAAGATTTGCTTTGTGAAAGCACATTAAACCATGTTCTTTATATGCAAATTCCTCTGTCAACACAGCTCTCTGCTGCTGTGCATTCCTGCTTCTCAGGAATGTAATTTTTCTTTGTAATTCAAAGAATTACAACTTTGCAGATAATTATAGTGGCTCTCAGAAGACATTAGTGGAGGCACCAACAGTTAAAAGGCAGGTGATAAGCCATTAAATTGGTAGGAGCATTGGATTTTTCAGGCTGTAGATATTAGGAAAACGAAATATGGGGGGGCGGGGGGGGGGGTGGGTCAAGAAGGTACAGCTCCAGACTTGCTTGATATTTCTGTGGTCAGAGACTATGAGGAAACAAGACATACATGTTCATGAGACACATATCATAAATAGACTTAAAGTGCAAAGAAATGGATGGCAGCTTTTGAACATAGTTTAAAAAAATCATGAAAACCCTATTAAAAGTCTGGAATGGGTAATTCACAGCATAAGCTACCAGTAAGGGAACATTTCCTGGCTCCGTTACGTTAGCATTAGGATTTATTACCACTACTATATTACATAAAAACAGAAAGTACAACACATAAGGAAGACAGACAGCAGCAAAGAAAATCACTTTCTAGCTCTAGATTAATTGTAAGAGACATGATATTTTATAGGCTGGTCAGTAATAGAAATGAACAAATACATAATGTTCTGGATGCAGAACATTTGTATTCAGTTGATACTTACATGATACACAAGGTACATTTACAATTCTTAGTTTTCTATAGATTTCCATGACATCAAGTTTTGTTAATATAACGAATCACTTCAGTCTCATATTTCAATTTAAAGCATTTATGGCAGTTCTGAAACTCAATGCTCAGTCTGTGAGTCTGACCCCTGTAGGTTTTGAAGATGGATCACATAAAAGTCTTCAGATCCTATTCAGAAAATACATATGGAATGAAGACTATACATTGCTTTAGCTTCGCAAAAAAAAAAAAAAAAATGGAATTAAAAGAACAATAAAATAATTTGCTCCCAAACAACAGCCAGAAAGCATTTGGGAACTATTTACCTCCATTCCTTGCAAGCCAGCAAGCAAACAAGCAAACTATGCTCTGCTGTATACTGCTGCTACAGGTAGGAGTCCAAATAGGTGCATTCCTATGAACCACGATGCTACTGCAGCTATCCCTGTATGAACAAATTTGGAGTTCCAGAACACTGAATTCAGGGAGAAGTTTTCCTCTCCTATCAAATGTCTAGCAAATGACAGCATTTCCTGTATATTTTCAGAAGTCCAGAAAAGGGTTTTTCAGGACTTGGTTGGGCCTACTAACCTGCTAGAAGCAGGAGTGGCAGAGCTAAAGAGGTAGTTCTCATTAGTCCTTGTGTGTTTTCTGCACAGATAATTCACTAAAAAAAAAAATCAGTCAAATATTTGAATAGTTTGATTAATAGCTAATATATCTTCAGTGAGAAAACCTCAAGCAAAGTCTGATTTTCATATTTCATCACCTCTCATACCAGCTCTATATTTTTATGCCTGCTTGATGCATATTATTAATCAAAGGGTTACAAGAGAGAAATGACAGAAAAGGTAAAAAGATAAACTGCAGAAATACCAACAATATAGACAGGACACTCACTTGTTCAACTAGGTATTATATTTATTTTCAGTATTGTCAGTACATGCTCAGCAATGTACAAATATGAAGACAGTATCTTTACCACAAAGGGCTTAAAACTTGCACAATAACATAACTTACAAAGTTGTATGGCTAGGAATACAGAATATTCTCACTTCTAAATCACTAGTTCAAATTTCTCCTGACTTTACAGATTTAAATCTGGCCTACTGCTGGTCAGAAAATATTTTTGGATATATTTTCTCTTCAAAAGTCACTACTATTGGATGCACTCTTATCAAGCCTTATCAGATACCAAAACCTGAATAAGCTAAAGACTAAAACATTCTTCAGATTATTGTCTTATCTTCAGGGCACTAATGATCATGAGATATGGGATATAAAAAGTAAACAAGATAGTGATTACTCAACCTGAAGAAGAATGTTTAAAAAATACTTAAGGATTTAAATAGACTAAAATAAAGAAATTAAAAGTTATAGACCACATTGCTCCTTCTTCTCATACATTACATATTGAATAATTTTTTATTACATTACATGCTTTTAAAGAACTGATACCTTATTAGAAATGTGCAATGTGGCACAGTTATTGTTGCTATGGGAACTATAATATTAAACTTTCTGATTTATGTACACACATTTTCAGATATAATCATAGAATCATAGAATGGTTTGGGTTGGAAGGGACATTAAAGATCATCTAGTTCCAACCCCCCTGCCATGGGCAGGGACACCTTCCACTAGACCAGGTTGCTCAAAGCCCCGTCCAACCTGGCCTTGAACACTTCCAGGGAGGGGGCATCCACAGCCTCTCTGGGCAACCTGTTCCAGTGTCTCACCACCCTCACAGTAAAGAATTTCTTCCTTATATCTAATACAAATCTAAACTGTTACCCCTCATCCTATCACTACACTCCCTAATAAAGAGTCCCTCCCCATCTTTCCTGGAGCCCCCTTTAAGTACTAGAAGGCTGCTATAAGGTCTCCCCGGAGCCTTCTCTTCTCCAGGCTGAACCACCCCAACTCTCTCAGCCTGTCCTCATAAGGGAGCTGCTCCAGCCCCCTGATCATCTTTGTGGCCTCCTCTGGACCTGCTCCAACATGTCCCTGTCCTTCTTGTGCTGGGGTCCCAGAGCTGAACACAATACTCCAGGTGAGGTCTCATGAGAGCAGAGTAGAGAGGGAGAATCACCTCCCTTGACCTGCTGGTCATGCTTCTTTTGATGCAGCCCAGGATACGGTTGGCTTTCTGGCCTGCGAGTACACGTTGCTGGCTTATAGTCAGTTTTCTATCCACTAATACCCCCAAGTCCTTCTCTGCAGGGCTGCTCTCAATCCACTCATTGCCCAGCCTGGATTTTTTCATGGGATTGCCTCAACCCATGTGCAGGACCTTGCACCTGGACTTGTACTTCATGAGGTTTGCACAGGCCCACCTCTCAAGCTTGTCAAGGTCCCTCTGGATGGCACATCCCTTCCCTCCAGCATGTTGACTGCACCACACAGCTCGGGGCCACGGGCAAACTTGCTGAGCTTGCTGCGAGTGTGCTCACTCCCACTGTCCCTGTCACCAGCAAAGATGTTAAACAGCACTGGTCCCAATACCAACCCCTGAGGAATGCCACTTGTCACTGCTCTCCACTTGGACATCTGGCTGTTGACTGCAACTCTTTGAGTAAGACCATCCAGCCAATTCCTTATCCACTGAGTGGTCCATCCATCAAATCCATGTCTCTCCAATTTAGAGACAAGGATGTCATGCAGGACAGTGTCAAATCCTTTTCACAAGTCCAAGTAGGTGACATCAGTTGCTCTTCCCTTATCCAGAAATGCTGTAACGCCATTGTAGAAGGCCACCAAATTTGTCAGGCACAATTTGCCCTTGGTGAAACCATGCTGACTGTCAACAATCACCTCCTGATTTTCCATGTGCCCTAGCATAGTTTCCAGGAGAATCCACTCCATGATCTTGCTGGGCACAGAGGTGAGACTGACTGGCCTGTAGTTCCCTGGGTCTTCTTTATTTCCCCTTTTAAAAATGGGAGTTATGCTTCCCCTCTTCTAGTCAGCAGCAACTTCACTGGACTGGCATGACTTCTCAAATATGATGGATAGTGTGTTAGACACTTCGTCTGCTAGTTCCCTCAGGACCTGTGGATGCATCTCATCATGTCCCATGGACTTGTACACCTTCAGGTTCCTTAGATGGTCTCAAACTTGATCTTCTCCTACAGTGTGTGGTTCTTCATTCTCCCTGTCTGTTCCTTCACCTTCTGTGACCTGAGCAGTGTGGCCGGAGCACTTACCAGTGAAAGATGAGGCAAAAAAGTTGAGTATATCAGCCTCCTCCATATCCTGGGTACCCAGGTCTCCTGTTTCCTTCTGGAGAGGGCCCACACTTTCCCTAGTCTTCCTTTTATCACCACCGTACCTATATGTATATATAATGCTATTTTCATGTAATATTTTGTAACAAATATTGTCGTTCCCCACCAGTCTTCTATGGATTACTTTCTCACAAGAGGTAGATTGCTCTCCCTGGGTGAACTTTTGCCCTTTTTTATGTCAGTGGGAGTTCTGCTGTCAGCTTCAGTGGAGGCCATCATTTCGTCACAGACCTCTGCACCAAAACCAGTTGCTTAGGTATATGCCCTGAAGATCTGATTCTGATCTCACTCACGCTGAACAGAAAAGGTAAGAAACAGAAAAAGCATGAATGCAAGAAGGCAAGACAGAGCAAGAAAGCAAGAGAAAGCCACAAAGCAAGAAATCAAGAAACCAAACGAGTCTTCTGTTCCATTTCAGATTTATATGCTTTATATGATTTCTTTGGCAATTTTCCTATCATTTGGCTTAACAGTATAAATCCAAATGTAATATAATAAGGATAGTTCCTATGTCTCAGGAACTAACTGGACTGGTTTCTGTCAGTGACCTCTTGTCTGTTCTTTTTAAAAATGAAGTCAGACATTTATTAAAGCTCTAAATATAAGTTCAGATGTCTTGTGATAGCTGGGCATATCTAGCAGAAATGGTGTCCAAAGACAGAGCATTAATGGCAAACATTTTGACATCAAAATCTATGGGCCTGTCTGCTTTACTTTGCCATTTACAGACTCTGACATGGAATTTCTCTACTTCAGTTGAGCATTTGAAGGGGCTTAGTAACCTTCCAATTATCTGTGAGTGCTGTACAAATGGAGATGCACTCAAGCTTCATGGTGGCCTGCTCAGCTCTGATAGGAATTCTCTATCTAGTCCTATAAATGTTTGTGTATGTACACAGATACTCCTATATATGCACTCCTGTGAATTATGTATTATGTTTTCCTTGGCTACCCCAGTCCCAAATAAACTCAACTAACAGGTAGTTCCCTACACAATAAGTAAGAAGCTAGAGGTCTCAGAATTTGCTACAATTTTTAAAAAACAGTGAGTTTTTTAACATGAATGATTAAGAATATTTAATTTGTAAACTCTTGTGAGTGACTCTCAGAAGACTTGACTATGCACACTTCACAATCAGCAAGAGCTCTATGTATTCATCACCTTTGAAAACTGAAGACTATGTCAATCTCCAAACGTGAGGCTTCTTATTTATTTGGGTTTTGTTTATCTTTTAAAAGGAGGAAGATGAATGTTGGGGTTAAAGTAATGGATAAATGAGAATGATAAAACTCTTAATCTCTCAGCCTTATCCGACATAGGTAAGAAACAGCCTTTCAGTAAACACCCTCCCGGAAGACTGGTGTGCCTGCAAAACACACAGTAGAGCAGAGGACCTTAGGCAATAAACTCTTTGGTGAACTCTTCAACATATAATTGAGCAATCAGCAAAATGCATACAGTAAAGGAATAAAAATAAAACTGGAATGGTTTCAAGGAAATAAGTTTATACATTAAATTGATTTTATTCTTCCATAATGTTTACAATGCATAAAACCTTTAGAACACAAAACATAGATTAAAATACTGAAAAGTTAAAAATTTACCCTGTTGTGAAATCTCTAATGAAAGATTTTTTTTTAAGTTTGTGCCTCCTGACAACACTACAAATCTTTCAACCTTCAAATATTCACTCCTTTTACACATAACTCACTAACATTTAAACTCCTTGAAAAGAACAAATAAACAAAAACCTAACAAGACTGCATTATTTAATGCATGTCATACTTACTGGTATTTTAAATTCTCAGTATCTGTAGTTTTTTATTGTATGCTCAATAAACTGGTCAAACACAGCTCAGCACAATTCCAGCTGACTCTTTTGTTAGAGCACATGGCTTTTCCTTTCTAGATAAATCTGGATTCTTTATGAAAATTCCTTAAAACTTACTTTGAAAACTTAAGTATTTTAACTGCTTTTTTTTTTTTTTTTTATATTCACTGAAACATTTACTCCTGATGTATGGTAACAGATTCTTTCTTCATTTGCCTGAATTCTCACACAAACTGAATTTTGTGCCTGCTGTCTGAAACTAGATGTCCATATTATGTGGTTTTCTTTTGATTATATGCATATGATATTTAATGCATCTCCAGGTCAACATTCTAAGAACTAATTAAGATATAGTATACAACAGTGAGATATACTTACATGTAAACAAATTACAACATACAAACATCTCACTGTCATCATAGAACAGAATCATAGAATGGTTTGCGTTGGAAGGGACATTAAGGATTATCTAGTTCCAACCCCCCTGCCATGGGCAGGGACACCTTCCACTAGACCAGGTTGCTCAAAGCCCTGTCCAACCTGGCCTTGAACACTTCCAGGGAGGGGGCATCCACAACCTCTCTGGGCAACCTGTTCCAGTGTCTCACCAACCTCACAGTAAAGAATTTCTCCCTTCTATCCAATCTAAATCTACCCTCTTTCCATTTAAAACTGCCTTCCCTCATCCTACCACTACACTCCCTAATAAAGAGTCCCTCCCCATCTTTCCTGGAGCCCCCTTTAAGTACTAGAAGGCTGCTATAAGGTCTCCCCGGAGCCTTCTCTTCTCCAGGCTGAACCACCCCAACTCTCTCAGCCTGTCCTCATAAGGGAGCTGCTCCAGCCCCCTGATCATCTTTGTGGCCTCCTCTGGACCTGCTCCAACATGTCCCTGTCCTTCTTGTGCTGGGGTCCCAGAGCTGAACACAATACTCCAGGTGAGGTCTCATGAGAGCGGAGTAGAGAGGGAGAATCACCTCCCCTGACCTGCTGGCCACACTTCTCTTGACACAGCCCAGGATACAGTTGGTCTTCTGGGCTGCGAGTGCACATTGCTGGCTCATAGACACTCATATGTCCCAATATATTAAATTCATTCTCACTATTACTCTTCATAGCCATTAGATGTTAGATTTTTCTTTCCTTTTTCTGCATACAAGTTTGGCCTCCTGCCTCCTCTCATCACCATTAAAGACACATACATACACTACTTCCTCAGACCCAAACTCCATATTATTACACAATCTGTGCTTACCCATCCATACCCAAAAAGTCCTTGTATTTTATGCATCAGCAAACACTGAGCTGCCTCACACCAGCCAGCACCCCAGAACCTGTGCTGAACTTCTCTGATGAGCTTTGATCCTGTACCTATTTTGTTCCTCATCCTCTGGGCTCAAAGTCCTCCTGTCAGTTAGTAAGACAAAAAGAGAGCAGACAAAAGATTTTTCGTGGTAATTCCTGAGTCACTTTAACTACCCATATCACACCCTGTGGACTCCAAATCACTGTCTAGGATAATCTGGTCTTCTCCTCTCTTTACTGGAAGGGAGGCTGAGTTCTACAGCAGGGAGAACTGGGTTCTTAAACATAGTTTATGAGGCACTGGGTTGAGGCCCATAGTACAGCTTTCAGTAGCAATATATTTGTGCAGAATTTGTCTGAATTAGAAAATTTTCACAATTAGAAAGTCACTGTTTAATTGTGTAACACGGTTAGGAATTTATTATATACAACCTTTAGAAATTCTGCAGGTATCTAGACTACTATTTTCTGCATACTAATAAAGTTTGCTTTAAGAAAGTGCACTAGTGATATCTGTCTCCATTCAAGGTTTTTCAAAATAATGAACTCCTCTGAATTTATATTTTTTCTTGGAAAACTGGGAGATAAGTGGTGTAGGCTGGCTACAGATATATGTCTCCGCTGATACAATTTATTCTATTACAGTCCAACTCATCTTGTCACATTGCACCAATATCTCTGATTTTTGCAGCACATGCCTGGCTCTTTCTCAGACATTAGCACACTTCATATGCCAGCAAATTTTATAACTGACTGAAAGGTGAATAGTATGTATTTGACATATACAAAATATATGTTAACACATTTACATTTCATTACACATGCGTGGTGCTTGACATGCATTTTATTTAATCAAAATCCACAATTTTTTTTTTTTTTTAAATTTTTTCAGTATTTTGTCAGGGTTATTTCCTTCATTATGTTCACAGTATTAGTAGTAGCATCAGCTGCTAGCCAGCAGATCAAATACTAACAGAATCTTTTCCCACTGATGTGTATTTGGTAAAGATTATAGCCTTATAATACATTTTTAAACTTTTAATTTTTTAAAAAAGTCTTATGTAAATATTCTCAAAAAAGACCCCCTTTATTATTACAAAGATTATTATTAGGTAAGATCTTACAGTAACAGTCATCACCCTCACAATGATTAGGTTCCACTGTGATTAGTTTAAACTTATTGTACTATGAAATTAAATAAAGCTATATTTTAAGTGCCTGTATGAAGGAGGAAATTTTCTTCTAAGATTATAAATGGTGATATCTTTTACCAATTATCCGCTCAGACCCACAGTCGATGACCCTTAAGCCCAAGATTTTCTATTCACTGTATGTTAAAATAAAATTTATGCATTTTACAGTTCTTGTACTGTAAGATGTTAAAAGCAGCAATCAAGATTGGAGTCCCATTGTTAGATACTGTATAAACCCATTAACTGGGATTCCACTTAGCTAAGTTTAAAGCTTACAAACCTATTCTAAACCCATTACTATCGAAGGAGACACATACAGATGAATTATCATTCATTGCACCTATCTTAGCAACCTATTTTATGCAAAATAATTTTACATATCAGAAGTAAGAGGTAGGCATGTGATTTTTAGAAGCAGCTCTCAGTAGGACAGGTAATTGGAAGAGGAAATTTTAACTCCTCAGTCAATGGTTGTGACAGGAACAGGGTAGCTTACACACATTCTACCAAAATCTTAGAATGTATTTTTTGTTGCATAGAAGAAATTAGGAAGGGAGCACAACACTGTTCATTTAATTCTGCCTTGTAAGGAGCAACCCATGGTAAAATTGAAATAAAATGTGCATTTATGAAAGTAATCAAAAAAACAACACAACATGCTTTAAAGATGGGGGGAAAGCATCACTTTTTTATGAAAGTGGAAACAAAAGTGTAGAAAAAAGAATAATTACAAAGGAATAGCACAAATTTATAGATTTAAAATTAATAAAGGTAAGGAATGAAATTAGTTGAAAGAAGAAAGGAGCTTAAAAGGTAAAACCAAACAGTTCAATAGAAAAAATGTGAAAAGAAAGCAAAGTGTACTTCAGTTACTTAACAGTCATTATATTTACATAGGAAAAAAAAACTATGAATTTTTTGTCATAGGGCAGAGAGGAGGCTGAAGGGCTCAATACCTTATTCACATCAGCATTCACAAAAAATAATTCATAACCAAAACCTTAATTAAAGGAATTTTAATGATTGGCTAGGGTGGTAAACCAGAATAAAGAGAGAACATGTTATACAAGATACAGACTCTGGATGTATGCAAGAAGGTAAAGTAGAATGAAGTTCCCTTAGACGTACTAAGACAGTCCATGAAACAATATTGATTATCTTCATGAACTCATGCAGGGCAGAAGGTATCTCAGAAGCCTAGGAAAAGTGAGCACAACACCTATGTTTATATCAGATAAAAAGGAGGATCCAGCAATTATTAAGCAGTTGGTCTAATTTCTGCAGCCAAAACTATGCCCGAGGAAATTATGCTAGATTCATTTTGAAACCATCTATACAATGATGAAATTATAAACATCCAGCCAGGATTTTAAATGATAAATTGTGTTAAATTGATCCAACTTTTTTTTTTTTTTGATAAAATACCTGATCTGCCAGACATTGGAGAAACAATAGAAGGGTTATACCTTCATTTTACTGAGGCTTTTGATGCAATCCCAAAAACAGTCTCATAATGCTCAGCTAGGAAATACACTCTACATCAATGATGTCTGATTGGCAGCCCACAAGACAGATGCATCCATTCATCAGCACTGTTTCTAAGGAACATGTGACTTTTGGGTCTTGGGTGGGATACTTGCAGACTTGAAAATAAATCTGCCACATGTGTAACAAGAATGTGGCTGTGATGATTCTTAACTTGGTGCTTTACAAGGGTAGGGAGAGGTCACAGTTTATCACAGCATGCTATATCATGCCACATACCCTTTTCTAGATTCTGTGAGGTGCAAGAAAAATGGGCCTCCATGGGATTACTAACCCTTCCAGATCACCAAAAAACATAGTTTATATTCTCTGGGGTGGTTCTGCAGAATTTAGCCTCCACTGGAGAAGCTTAGTGCCAACTTGATGATCACTAAATTGCAGGGAGACCCAGAGATATTGCGCAGTTGAATAGAGCTCGCTAATGCATTCTATAGTATCTGGATTATCTGTTTTTCAGTATCTTTAATATTTCAGCTAATAAAAAGTACTCTTTAGAGTTATGCTCATCCCACAGAAAAACTGGATGGATAAAAGACTCTTAAGTGCAAGTTTAGTTCTCCTTAGCATTTTTAATATGGAAACAGGAGATGGAATAGAGTACTCTAATGACTGAGGAAACAAAATTGTGATGGGTTGTAAATACTTTGAGGAAAAGTATCAGAATTTTAAATTATTCTATTACATTTTAAAGATAGTCTAAAAAACACCACCATGAGATTGGCTGAAGATGTGCAAAGTACTGTCTTGTCATGGTTTAAACCCGGCCAGCAGCCAAACACCACGCAGCTGCTCATTCACCCTCCCTGCCTGAAGGATGGAGAAGAGAATTGGAGGGGTAAAGGCACACTCATAGGTTGAGATAAAAACAGTTTAATGACCAAACTAGAATAAAACAATACAATAATAGAAAGTACAAACGGGTAATGCACAATGTGATTGCTCACCACCCACCAACTGATACCCAGCCCGATCCTGGCTAGTGATCCCGAAATACCAAGATCCCTCAATCACAATCCCGAAAGTGAGGGAGAACCCCATCCTTCCTGGCTGGCCCTCCTTTATATACTGAGCATGACATTATATGATATATTTCATTGCCCAGTTTGGGTCCATTGCCCTGGCCCTACTCCCTCCCAGCTTCTTGTACACCTGCGCACAGGCATGACATGGAGAGCTGGAAAGTCCTTGATCTCTTAGCAACAAATGAAAACATCAGTGCATTATCAGCATTCTTCTCATACCAAATCCCATACTGAATCCAAAAAACAGCACTATACTAGCTACTAAGAAGAAACATTAACTCTAGCCCAGCCAAAACCAGGACATGTCTTTAGGAAGGAGTAACCGAATAACATTTCTGCAACCATTTTGCAGTAAGGATTTTGGCAATTACCTCTGATCACAAACAAAATATGAGATACTGTTTATGAAAAAAAAAAAGACAAGTCTATTTGAGAGATGTAATACAGATGTGTATTAAGAGATGTGTTGCATATGAAAGATGAGGGAAATGAACAGTTCATTTGTTCTTCTATCAGTTGATGAAATCCCACCTGGAGTATCACATCAAACTTAAGAAAAATGATAAATCTACGGGAGAGAATCCAGGAAAGAGCAAACAAGTGATACAAGGTTTCAAAACCAGATGTAGATCTCATTGCAGGTAAAACAATGCTTCTGGGAGAGGAAAATAAAAAACAACAAACCTGTCCTAATTTTATGCACACAGGGTTGGGCTCTGATCTAACTGTTACCACACAGTAAAGGTATAATTAGAAAAAGTATTTCTAGTTTGAACAAGGTCAGCTCAATGTCTATTAGCAGTCAAATCCAACATCACTCATTGTAAGGAATAGAAGAGAAAAACCAGAAATACTCATTCTATTATAGAAAACTGTGGTGTATCTCCTCTTGAATTCTGCATGCAGTTTTAATATATATGCCTAATATGACAGATCTTGATAGATTGAAAATGATACAGTAAAAATGAAAAAGGCTTAGAGAAAAGCAATACATTTGTTAAGCAGACTTGGATTATTCAGCCTGGGAAAGAGATAATTAGGCAGAAGAGAGTGATGAAGAACTAAAAAAAATGTGTACAGCACAGAGAAGGTAAACAGGCAACTACTTTTCCAATAGACAATGTAAAGAACATCAGATAAAAAGTTCAAAAATGTCTTTTTAAATAGTGCACAGGGAAGCTTCAGAACTGTTTGAACAGTGTGTTGTGGATGCTACAAGTTTCAAAGGGTTTGAAAAGCGATCAAATTTATGGAAGAAAAATCTAGTGAAAAGTTTATTCAAAGACATCATCAGCCTCAAGACACTGCTGAAAGCTAGAAGAATATTCTGGAGAAGTGTCCCTATGCACCTGCCATCTCTTCAGATTCCCCTCTGACATGGTAAGGTAAACCTGTGATAAATAAGATCTGTCAGGAAAAATAGAAGGACCTTAGCTTTTTTAGTCTGGACTAAGTGCAAGAAGCAGCACATAAAAACTGCAGCACCGTATGAAGATCTTTAGAAGAAACAATGATCAATTTTTTCAATAACTTTAGAAGGAAAATAATTGTTTAATTTTCACTAACATAATTTACTATTATGAATTATTATGAAAAATATTCTGGCTACATAGGTAGCAAAGCACTGTAATAGTCTTTCTAGGGAAGTTGTAGTATAGCTTTCAGCAAGGTTTGGAAGAATAAGACAGGCAAACATCTGTTAGAATATAGTTGATCTTTCTTTGCAGGAAATCTGATTAGACCATTCTTCCAGATTCATTTCTATTTTATAACTACAATTTCCATCAGAGTAGATGAAAAAATTAAAGATGTATTTCAATAAAAGGTGTCCCTTGACTAAAAAACACTTCAAAGTTAATTAAATTAATTAAGTAAAGGCTGAGACAACACATATTGTGCTTCATTCTTTCAAAGGATGTGATGAACAGAACTAAAGGTTTTATAAGAAAAATGTTCTTGCACATTTTTATCATTTAAAATCTATTATATAGGAAGATAAAGGAAGCCGGAGTGATGGAAAATTAAATATGAGCATAGAACTGATCCTCTGTGGATGAGAATTAGCAGAAGGTCACCTCTCAAATAAAGAAAGAATGAGCCCATATATAAACTTCTCTTATCTTGTACAATGTAAGTTTTGTGGATGAATACAGCATACTTCAGACTCCAGAACTACCCAGGTAGTGTTTTTCAGTTGAAAAGAACTCCAAACAACACCAAAAAATTAAACGAGAAAGGATTTTTCTGCATTAATCAAATCTAAATTTTTAATGAGATAAAATGAAGAAATACCAGTTTTGCTCATCAAGATGCTAAGCTCAAAATCCTCCATTTTATTTAGAATAAAGCTTCAAAACAGGAGGCAATGTGAGATCCCCCCAGAAGAAGCCTTGTCCTCTTTTCAGAGTGGGAATAGATGCACTTCCAACTTCCTCCTGTCACCTGTTATCATAAGGTTTGTCCATTAACTGAATCCCTCTTTATTTTCCCTCTTAATCTCACTTTGTCTTCTCTGTACAGAGTGGGATGAGGGATAAAGATTTGACTTCCTCTGGTGACTGCTGCTGTAGCAGACTAGTGAAGCATGATGCCAGGGTATGTTAAATCACTACTTTTTTTCCTGATTGTCCTTGAATAACTGTTTTCAAAAAGGATGCAATGCAAAGGAGAAAAATGTACAAAATTAACTTTTACTAACAGTAATTCTCTTTCTCATCATCACTGGGTTGGTCTTAAGAGTTTCCAAATCACTAACTTAAAGGTAGAAATTGGTGAAAGCTAAAACACATGCACACACAAAAAGGTAACTGAGTAGATTAACCTGTACACCAGTGAAATCTAGGTCAGGCTTAATAACCTTCAAATTGCTGCTGACACAATGAATATTAAGCTAGTCAACCATGAGAGAGGCATTCATGAAGTCAAACCAATTTAGTTTTTTTAGAAGAAAATTAATTACAATATACTGATGTTTATGTGATTTTTCCCTGTACAGATATGTTTTACTGTTTCAGCAAACTCATCACAGATGATTAACAGTGGATCTCTAGCAGCAATATTTGTAAATACTAAAATAATCTATCAAGAAGGTTTAAGTTAGGTATTTTTTCCAGCACAGCTTTTACCAAAAGATGGGGAAAGAAGGAATGAAAGGAAGATAATTGCTTTCCCTCTAAAACGTAATTGGAAGAAGAGTTCTAGGAATTTGAGAGTTAAAGAGAATTATCTTCTGAAAGTACTTTGAGTAAAATTTCACACAGAAAACAGTAACCAAAAAAAGGTCTTGGTTAACCATTTTCTAAATTCAATACATTTTAATCATCCTTCCTTTGTCCCATGAAGACAATATATTTATTTTCTGGAACATATATGTGTGTATACAACACTGCATTATTAAAAAAAAAAGATAAAATGTAGCACTAAGCATTGAACTTGTTCTGGGAGAACTGGCTTGATATTCTGTGGTTTACACAGTTCAGTCATAATCATGTTATGAAATTTGTTGGAAAAGGATGCAGAAACATGATGACTAATCTTTTCTATGCTGGTGCCTTGTATAATACAATAAATATTCAACAAAATAATACCTGATAAAAAGTTAACATTGCTTCCAATGGTAATTACTTAAACTCACATACCTGAGCCTTTGGGGGGTGGGGGGGGGGGGTGGTGGGGGCAGCCCACTCCCCTAACACATCCCACTCTGGGAGGTCTGCTTAACATTTCACACCCAACGGACTGTGCCCAGTCCTTGAAACTGATAATTTTTGTAGAGATTTCATAGAATTGTTCATTCTCACAGGATACTGTGGCAGCTCCACAAATATTACTCTGATTATGGGGATGGGCAACCTGCTGTAGCTGGCCCTGCTTGGGCGGGGAAGCTGGACTAGACGATCTTCAGAGGACCTTTCCAACCTCACCCATCATTGTAATTCTGTGATAATCCAGTTCTATGAGCTCATGCATGAAGAGATATATTTAAAATACTCTGATTTGAAAAACTGTCCCAATCTCTGCTTCCCTTAAAGACCAGACAGAAGACATGCTATTGTTCTAACCATATTTCCTTCTCTCCTCCCCTAGGAATTTTAGGAAAAGAAATTATATTAAACAAAACAAAACCAACAAAAAATCCACTGTCCAAAATGGATTAAAGCCTCATTAAGCAGCAACCAGGACTAATGTTTTCAGTCAGTATGATTTATGAATTTTGTTTGCTTTGTGCTGTACACCAGCAAACAAAAAGACCTGCTCTGGAACCATTTCTGGGGGAAAAAATGTACGCAGAACGAGTTCAAATTTAAGACTCTCAGGCTGCATTTAACAACAAAACTATGTAAAAATATTAGTTAATTTTCATTGCATCTTAATTGAAATAGTATGATGTAATTATTCATACTTACTGAAGTGTGTATGTTCTGTCCAACATTATCTTCACTAGTTTTTGATGTTTCGCCAGACTGATAAATTTGAAAGCCAAGAATTTTCAGAAAGCTTGTTAACTAAGCAAGTGGTTTCATAAATAAGTCTGGATTTTACATACAGTAATCTGCATCAGCTCTATCTGGTGTCTACTATTCCAGCACTGCCTGTGAAAATGCTAGCTCTTTAAATATTTTTACGCTTTCTATATAGAAGGTGTTCTTATGTCATCCACAGACCAATTTTACAATCAAAATGTTGTCCTCAGCTTCTCTCCTAAATGGAATGCTAAAGTAAACACAATGTTAAATGAATACTTGTCTTCATTTTAAAACAATAAAAATGCCACCTACTGTACAAGGAATCAATACTGTGAATCTTAATAGAAATAATTCACAAATGCGCATATGCAGTATCTTAGAATTGTATACTTCAACTTGCAAACCACAAGTATCTTCTGTTAATGTGAACATAAGTAGTATTCTCTTTTGGAAGATGGATAAAAGAAATGGCTATCAAAAGAGATATTTGTTACTGAGACTCAAATTTATCTGGCCATTAATATACAAAAATTCTGCTTTAAAAAAATCCCTGAAGCTACCTTTAACTCTGATAGTGCTGATAATTCTGATATTCTTTACCAGGAATATGGTCCTCATGTCTTATAAGCCAACAATTAAATACAAAAAGAATGGTATTGTTATCATCTCATGCTAAATGTATCTAGTCATTTGAAAAAGGTCTAAGAAACTGGTGACATGATTCATATACATATGCTGGTGATATGATTCATCACATTCTACCTTTTGCAATTAGACTGGATCTACATTATTTCTGAGAAATAATTGTCTATCCCCTTCCTTAAAAACCTTTAAGTAGTACCATTATGGGGACGTTATACTTCTTTCTATAAACAATTACCTTGAAAGATTGTATGAAGTTGGAACCAGATTTAAAGAGGTAGCTCTTCCAGTAATTACAAAGTGACTAACTAAATAGCTGCTAGGCATTATACAAGGAAACACAGCTTCAGTTCTGTAGTTTATAGTGAGAAAACTTTTTTTTTTAAGAAATGCTGCAATAATGAACAGATCTTCCATACAGCATTTGATGAACAGGTTTTCTGTGAAGTAGAAGAATGACCTTAAATTAATACAAAGATTTTATTTTTTGCATATGTAAACATCATGATTATATCTCTAATTAGGCATGCAACCATGCTTTTAAACTATAACAGGTGATACCTAACAGCAAGAGAATAGTTGCATACTTAAATAACAGCCTAGAGAAAACTGGATGAGCCAGAGGCACCAGCATCTATTTAAATATGCTATGCCATTTTCAACATAATTAGTTATCTAACTGCAAACCCAAACTTAGTCAATGCATTTGCACATGTAATTAATTACAGATTGTTTAAAAGTACTTCATTTGTAGTGCTTTATTCTTCATTTCCTGCAAATCACATTACCAAAGGATAGATTTGATTTTCAAAAACAACAGAGACATACATAAAATGAAGAAAGGCATTAAATAAAAGAAAGAACTACAGGGTAATATACCATTAGTGCTATCTAGAATTTCAGAAACACAGCTTTTTTTTTTTCCCCTGAAACTATTTGTACTATTTCAAGATGCAATATATCTAAATTCTAACAGTTATGTGTTAAAAGACTCTTTAAGCTTTCTATATAAACAAAGCATCAATTTTACAGGTCAGATTCATGCTGTAAACTTCATGCAGGCAGGTAATTGTGACCATATAAAGCCCTTATTTACTAGTATTTGTTATTTGTGTCACACTAGCATGTAGAATCTCTACCAGCAGATCTGGAATTATTATGACAGTTTTTCTATCATTAAGTCCCAAGAAGTTTACGATCAAATATAAAAATTGCACTGGATGCAAATCAGTATACAGGCGTACTAAGAAACAAGGAGATCACCACAAAGAGCAATACAAAAGCATCTTCTGTAAAGTTGCAGATATTATAGAGTGCCACAAGCGGCTAAGCAAATGGATTTACAGAGGTTTACCTTTTTTCTTTTTTCTGTGGGAAACATTAAAGAAACTAGACAGTATTTATGTGAATTATTAGTCAGAGGAAGTTCTTCCTCAGACTGAGAAGAGGCAGAAGCCAAGTTCTGTGTACTACACGACAATGCAGAAAATAATAAAGGACTGAAAACAAAGAAAGAACTGAGTCTCGAGAATGATGATTTGCTATTGCTTCTGCTACAGGCATTGCCCAAAAGATGTAATACAGTGGTTGTGGAGATGCTCCACACTGTGACAGATCTCCAGAGTCTCTTCCAAAGAAGAGCAGAAAAATTACATCTGCACCTATTATTTTTAGTGAGTTGTGGAAATGTATCAGGTTTTCAGTCCCTCATACTATCATTGTTGTTGAGCTTTTCCATTTTCACAAGGATAAAATTACAAGTACTGTTCCTGGGAGCAGAGAAGAAACTGTTTGCAACAGGACTGAGACAACAACAGCACAGGCTTTTAACATAGATTTTACTGACTGGATATAGTACTTTCTTAAATTTTTGTGTCTCAGAATAGCCTGTGTCAGTGTAATGTGTGTCATCATTTCTAAGACAGCTGGGCCATAATTTCTGAAAGCCAAAAGTGAGATTTTTTTCAAACCTGTACTGACATGTCTTGACCAAATAACCTATGAACGCTTGGCCAGTGAAACCTCTCATTCAGGTACCTATTCAATAAGTGTCATTCAGAAATTCCAGTGCTCACTGTAATACAGAAATCTGATCCAAAATTCACTCAACACAATGGAAATATTTCCAAGGATGTAAGTGATTTCAGATCAGTTTTTGGTTAATATATATATTAACAGCACTGAGAGATATCCTTAGAAATGTTACACTCCTCAGCTTCCTGTGATCTGTGCATAAACACGTTTTTAACTTTGCAGATTCTTTTCAGATAATATACTGATGACAAAGGCACTGAACAGCTCAAAAGAGTTTTCTTAGGCATTTTGTTTTCTAGAAGCAACAAATAAAAGGAAGAGTTAATTATTTCTTTTCTGAAATGAGTAGAAATCGTCTTCTGCAAAACTAAACAGCTTATTTGCTTTCATAACTTTGTGGATCAGAGTACTCGCTATAAAAAATCCTGATTGGGTGATCAGAAGTCCATGAAGGTTTTAAAATTAAAAAAGAAAAAAAGAACAAACTATATCATATGTTCATTGCAAATCAGTGTGACTGTTACTATTAAAAAAGCTTGGATAAAATTACAAAACAGAAGGTTATTAATTTTCTATCAGCCAATGTTCTCAGGAATTCTTATTAGCTTTAATGCACATTAAATATTGCAACTTAACAATAATTTCCTGGTATTTATGTCTATATACATTTGGCCTACAATTTTTGGTGATGGGTCCCATTCTTCCTTTTGATAGTCTGATTGTCTGGGTTGCAGCACAGCCAGACAGTTTTATGACAATGCAGTTCTTAACTGGATTTTGTGTGTCTGAAATCATCTGGTTTTAAACTTACCCAGGGCCTTGATCTGCTGTAGGAAATAATGGGATTCTAATGGGATTCTGATATTATGCTAATGTGAGTACAGTTTGGTGACTCATGTAGTCAAGACTTAAAGAAACTTTAAAAACAACTTAAAACTTTAAAAATAAATTAAAAGTAACTGATGGTGATTTGGTCAGAAATTGAGACTCATTTTATTTTAAATATCCAAAGATGAGTATAATCAGCACACAGCTGAGATGGAGTGGAGATACATTTGTGTGAAACTGGAACTCCATTCTGGTTTGCAAACGTGATTTCTTTTGTGAAGCTCCAATTTGAACCACAGATTTTATTTTGGAATTCAAGATTCACGTTGTATTGCGTCTTCCATTGGGGACTAGCACTTCATTCAGTAATAAGAACTTTATACCTAACTTAATTACAGTATCTGAAAAGCTGACAGGGAATAAACATGACTAATGATTCTGATTATCTCTCAACTGCTGACCTATCCAACAATCCCTCTGCACAGAACCTTGCAGGGTGATCACAATTGATGATGTTTACAAGTCTGACATTAGAAATAACTATTGTAGCAAATCACACTTCTATCTGTGCAATACTTTAAAATTGAGGTATAAACTGAAAATAAAATAACTACATTCAATGTAATCTGAATTGAAGAGGCAACTTCTGGCAAATTTCTCATTTTCAAAGTGAAACATTTCATTCTTTCTGCAGATCTACAGGGATACAAATCCTGTTTTCAGAGATGTCCCATTCATGACAGTATCTTTGTCATATAACTTTAACAAATAAAGCCCAACAAGAGAGAAAGTAAAACAATTTAAGTTGTTCAACTTAATTTGTTTTCAAATTTGCATTTATTGCCAGCCACTGTGACTGTCAGATGGAGAGTTTCAGGTACTTGAAAATACCAGTTTAACAATCTTTCCTTGTTTTAAGAGACATGAAGTTTATTCCTCCAATCTGGTTTTATTTAATCTAAGCAGAATTTGTCTCCAGTGAGTAACGGATGTTTACAATTTCTTGTAATTAATATCAGTGTGTTTAAGCATATATTATACACTTAATTTATATTTAGACTGAAAGCTTCAGTTGCCTGTAAAGTGACAGAATCTAGGTTCAAGTAGCTAAATCATGATTAATTTCAATCAATTTTTCAGTTGTTCCCAGCAGACCGACCTTATAACTCTTGATTCTTGACAAATTTGGTAGGGTTTTTTTCTCAGTCATGTATACATCAGATATACAATTTTATAAAAATACAATTATACAAGTAGATATATGTATTCTCTATCCAAATTGAAAATCCATTCACACTATATAAAGTATTTAAGAAGGGCTTATAAATTTAGCAGAAATAGTGCCTTATCACTTTCCATCCTTACCGTAGGCTGCCACAGCCAGTGCTCTATACACATTTCTTCTCTAGAACAAACCAGCTGTCCCAGCAATCATATGTTAAATAATGTCTACAAGACAATTACACTGGAAGCTGGTCACACACCTTAACATCAGGGATACTCTTCTATGACTGACCATTCTTCAAATATCAACTAGTGAATATACTTGGGAGACAAGGAATGATTCAAATACAAACAGTTTTCACTCATTGCTGTTGAAGGTATACTTCTTATCCTCCAAAGATGTACACCATCCTTAAGCTAACTTCACATAAAAAAGGACAATTTCTATACAGTAAATGACTCAGATTTAAGTCCCAAAATGTTGCTGGATGTTTGCCAAAACTTCAGCATTATATTTTTAAATGCTTCTCCTGAACCATCTAATTTGTTATGAAGAGTGACTTGTGTGCCTATGCGTAAGTGACTGGTGTTATTTTAGGTAGTATACTGAGACATCCTCATGACAAGGGCAGCTATAACACAATGTTCAAGACAATTGCGCCTTACTGAAACTGCAGCTTGTAAGACCGGACAGGATAACTAGGACACCTAAAATGCCACTAGACAGGTGTGTTTAAGCAACTGAATCCCACCTATAAAGCCTGTAAAACTTAGTTTTCCTTTGGAAATTAAAAGTTATACAGAAAGACTTTTTAATTCATCACTCAACTTTCAATGGTTTATTATAGAAGACCTTGGATTCAAAAATTTCAAATACTAATTACATGATTTTCCTTCAGCACTAAATATACAACATGGAAAGTGCTCATGGCAGGAAACACTTCAACACCTAAAGAAGTAGCCACTAAGATAAGGACAAAAAAATGCCCTTCAGGAACGTATGCTAATCTCTTGTCCTTGTCCTGGCAACAAGTCAACATCTAACAGTTAACTTCAGCAGAACAGATTTGAGAAGCTAAAAGATGAAACTTGCTAGAAACTTTTTAAACTCTGGTAAGAGATAACTGTGGGCCAAAGAGAAGATGTCCAACATATCTTGGCATGTTCAAAATTATCTTCACATGCTTGTGTAGGGATAGTATATATAGATCTGTAAATATTTTTAAAAGACTCCTCTAAATCTGTTGTGTACATCAAAGGATACACAGGACCAGAACACAATTATCTATGCAGAGGCTCTTACAGACTGACTTTAGTACTGGTACAAAGATGTACAGAGGATACATGAGGACAGGGAAGTGAGGGCAGGGGCAGAAGAACAGAAACATAATTTCCTAAAATGTTCCCTAAAATTTAAAAGAAAAGAAAGGGTTTACAGGATGAGTTACACTACACTCTCTGATTACCTGTTACAGATATTTCTATTGTAAATGGTCAGTTCTGTCCATGCAGAATTTAAGTCTTCTCATTAAATGAGTCTCAAATTGCCTACAAGATGGTCTGGCTTTTCTTTTTTATCATCATCATAAAAATTCACATTATCCACATAGAAATGAAAGGTATAGATGTTTCCCTGTGCTTAAGGTTTGTAACATTAATGTTTTTCCTTTTACAGTCCTGTAACCTTTCACTTGTAGCACTGAAGTCTGCTTTTGACTATGTAGTCTTTCACTGACGCACTCCAAGTCTGCTGTGGCAATACTTTTACCTTGTACCGCCAAATGCTCTTGTCCTCATGGCCTTGTCTCATCGAATTGTAAGACCTTGCTATGTCTCTGATGTTAGGTTTCTTGTGGGAACAGATTATGACTGACATTTAAGTCACCCTTTCTTGTTCCACTCCTCTTTCACCGCTCACTTCATAGCTTTTGGTTTATAACTTTATGGACAAGAATATGTAGAGCTTAGTAGATAACATTAGTAAGTAATTTTTGTTTTAAATAGCTCAGAAGCAACATCCAGAAATACACATGCACATAGCTTCACAACCAGTTAAATGAGTGCAATATGTGCACCTGATCAGTGTGCTGCAGTCAGCACCATCAGCGCTAATGTGTAAGACAAACCTGCTGGGATACCAAGCTGGTCTTGCTGTAACTGTATAGTCACTGTGGGAAGTATTCAGGGGAATATCTGTGGCACTGGAGAAAATGATGGGAAGAGGAGTCTTGCCTGGAGATATCCCAATCTCTTCCTTTCCAGCTTGCCATTGGTGTAGTTTTCTCTTCTTTCTTGTCTCACTCTTCTTTTAATTTCCCTTTTTTTTAATTTTCAAGTAAAGTTATGGTACATGTACTCTTAATGGAAAAGATACGGATCTCACAGGTAAGCCTGTGTGCTCAGCCTTTGAGAAACTCAGAGAATACTCAAGATTTTAAGAATCCTTCTACAAAAATCAGTAGACACATATGTAGCATTCCTGATATATCCGCTATTTTTGCCCGTGTTTGGGTAGTCTCAAGCATGAATGACAGAAAGAGGATGCTACTAATTATAACAGTGAAACAGTTTAAGTCTGTGGCCCAGTCAGAAGGAAAGTAATTATGAAAAATTTTATATTAACTATACTTTCACATTCTCTGGGGAAAAAAAAAAAAAAGGAGTATTTGAGTTGACAGAGGGAAAGAGTTTGGTTAAGAAGTCTTCAGGCATTTGGTAATACTTTAAAAATTGACTCAAATTTTCAGATTCTGTGTGGCAGAGAACATATCTAAAGCTGATCTAACTGACCCTGTTCAAACATCATCAATATTTCCCAGCAGAATATAACAAGAATTAGGGATGTCTCGGTAATCCGTCAGGAAAATAAAGCTTTCTTTAGAGAAATACAGAAAGTCAACCACAGAAGTGACTTCCTAACAGGTTTATCAGATCTCTCAAATAATTCAAAGTGTTCAAGATTTTTTAGATAAATAGTTTGAAGAAACACAGAAGCACAAAAACTACAGCCAAACATCAGAAAGTGCTTTCAACTTAACTATCTAAATCTGACAATGTAAAAACATGTAGTTGAATTTTGTCTTCATATGAAAGGAAATGTAGCAGTTTACTAACTGACGTTCATACACATGACAAAATTTAGCCCTCTTCTATCCCATGTGAGAGCTCTTGATAAAGACCAGCAAGCACTCCATATAAACCTCTGTCTCCTTTCAAAGAAACTAGAATTAACATCAGCTGAATAAAACTTACAGGAATGAAAAATATTCTGGTACCTAAAAGTTCCTTATGTTACTTCTGTCCTTTTCTTTTCATAGATTGTGCTCAAAGAGTTAATTGTGCTAAAATAAACATTAGCATAATGCCTAAGGATACATTTTTTTACCTGGCTATGGAGTGTTGGCAGCTTAGATGCTGAACCTAAACTGTAGAATAACTCATTAGAAAATATGCAATAGCTGTGGCAAGATTTACTACAAATATGCTTGAAGTGTTTTTAAAAATTAATATTATGTTGCTATGCTTGGCTTAATTAGCTTTCTTCTTCATTTACAAAGCGTATCTGTCTGGTTTATGAACTTAGCCTCTATTCCCCATTCTTGAAAACCTGTTTAATTAAAGTTTTAACTACTGCATAAGCCTTAGAAACAGTAGAATGATTTTTATTATTAGAAATCTAAATCCTTCTTTTAAATATGAACATACCTACATATACTATATTGGAAATATGACAAGACACGTTCCATAATACTCCTGAATAGACACACGATATTGCTACTTGTAATTTTACACGCATTTCCACTATGTTGCATGTAGGCAATTTTGTTGTTTTTTTTTTTTCCACAGAAAGTTGCACTAGCAGTGGAACTGTGATTAATTTAGCCAATCACCAAGTCAGTCCCCTGAAATCCATTAAGGTCACCTTTCTTTTTTAGGTACGTACCTATTTCTAATCTGTTCATTGATTTCGTCATCCATTATTCTAGTCTATCTCTTTTAGAGGTCCATCACTTATTAGATTCCCACCCCTACTAGTGGGGCACTATGCTTTGGTTTTCAATTATAGCAAATCCTATCACAATCTTTTTCAGTATTTATCACTTGCTCCCCTTCGTGCTATAATAAATGATTAAATACTAACTTATTTTTGCTATATATACAAAACTGAAACCTAGTCATTAGAAATGCTATCTGGGATATACCTGAGGTTCTAGAAATACATGACATACAGTTTATCATAATATATTTTTGGCTGCATATTAAAAAGCTAGTGGCATAATGGTCAGCGAGCAGAAATTATTTGTGCAATCACTGCCAACAGTAAAGCAGAAGATATTTTTGGCTCCCCTATGCACAGATGCTGGAGATCCCGCTTAATGACTTGTTACCCATTATACCCAAAATACACTACAGTTTCATCACACAATTTACTCCACAGAAGAAGAATGTCAACAGCAGTCAGTTCTATAATAATGAAAAAAGATAATAGTCATTTTCCCTCCTATTCTCATTTGAATCTCATAACCATTGGGGTGATCAATTTCAAAACCTTATTAGTTCTGCTACTGTGAACTATTCAGGCCCTCATTTCAAGATCAGTGCAGCGCAAAACTATGGAGGCAATCTTTCTAAATGAACAATTTACAATTAATATTTCTGCCAACATATATGTGCAAGCTTTACATAATATCAAACAATAATTTCAAATTTTTCAAATTAAAATACGGGCAGTTATTGTGTATGGCTGACAAATAGTGTTAAAAATAAGCACTGGCACTAAAAAACTTTGTCAGCCTGTAAATCTAATGAAGAAAAGCAAGCAAATGGGAAACTTTACATTATTTTTCTAAATTAGGGAAAAAAACGGTAAAGCATCATCAGTTCATTCTGTATAGAATTCTGTATTCATTACTCCACTCAATGGAAAAATATGAAATGTATACAATCCATTATAAATCTTTCAAGAGGTGACATTTTTTGTATTACATATGTTGCTATCCCAAAAAATGTTTTCTTTACACATGCTCTTATCCCAAAAAATGTTTTAAACAGATTTTTATTTAGACTAAATTGGCCTATTTCCCTTAACATTAACAGAGCTAAGATGGTTCATAGCAGCTGAGACTCTGATCCTATGAGAGTACATTCAGATGATCACAAATGGCAGTGTCAGTGCATTTTAAGAAGTTACTGTGCTTCAGCTGGAGTTGGTAAGCAGACATGTGGTCCCTGTCAGCTCATTGCAATGCCAAGTACATGGTGTGCACTTAAGCTGCCTTCAGCAGTTCCAAAAGGGAGCCCAGGTGAAAGCATTGGAAAGATGAGCATTTAGGAAGAACAGTTTGGAGGCAAGCTATGCTCTTTTTTTTTTTTATAAACAGCATTGAAAGTGGCACAACTGCTGTTGTTTCCCTACACATGATTGGAGATGGAAATTAATCTTCTTCATTAGACTGGAGTAGTACCATGCACATGGTCAGCTTAAATGAATGATATGAGGGAACAGTATCTCCAGCTGTGGGGCATGTAAGGAAGGGGGGGGGGGGGGGGGGGGGCGGGAGAGAGAGGTTGGGCCAAAGAAAGAATGCGTAGAGACAGAAGGGGAGCAGAGAAAGGCAATACCTTTTAAAAACTACCAACTTGGTTCCTTGTAGTTATCTGACCATTACTTATTCGAAACAAAGTCTGCTTAATTCTTCCTTCAAAGGAGACAAAGGAATTCAGACAAAACAACAACAAAAAAGTCACTGGTTCTCTGAAGCCAGGATAATAATGCAGATAATGAAACAACCCCATACTGAGTCTAGTTCAAAGACAGTTTTCTACTCAGTATTGGTAGGTAGAAACAACTCTTTCACTGTGTCACTGGTTGAGTTCAGCACCCTAAATATATTCAGGTAAGATAAAGGACTTTTGCACTGCTGTAAAATAAAATAACCGGTAAGATTTATTTACATTATTCAGAGTAGACGCTTCTGTTTCTTTCAATTTGCAAACATGAAAATATCCCTGATCCTAATACTGTTCAAGCTAATAAAAATTGTCCTTTCGATTTACAGGAGGAAAGTGCATGAATTACCAGGTTCTGAACCTTATTTGCCTTCTAGTACACCTAAAGAAATCTGCTGCTGACAAATACATGAAATTATTGTTCATTTTCTGGGATGAGGAACCCAAGGAATTCAGTTAATGGCTGTTCCACACACTTCTTATATGAGCATAAGCCTATAACAACATTTTTCATCCTGACTTCCTCTTCTATAAAATGGGTTTAATACTATTTCTTTCCTCCTACTCCCATCTTTGTTCTTATCATACTGAGCTTTTAACGCAATACATACAGATGAGCATTAGTTGAAATGGAGCTCAACTTCTATCCAGAAACTACTTAAGCAGACATCTAAACATTGAGAAGATGAAGTCCTAAACTGCTCAGAACAAAGACCATTTTTACTAAACACACCCTCTGTTCTGTTGCCTGTCTTGATTTCAATGCCAACTTTCAGACCACCAATGACATTTGTATCCATAGCTTAGAAAGCAAAAAGGAAATAAATTGTGAAAATTAATACAATTAAACTATTTTATTTACTATTGGATTTTTTAAATGTTAGTGTCTTTTAATCACTTGCTGCTCACTTTTTTAAAAATCTTCATAAAGACAACCTATTGAGATGTTTATACTTGTATGCATGTCTTTTCTAACCATTTGATGTCTTGGCAGCAAATCAACTTTCAGTAAAACAGAAATCAAAAGTGTTTCTTTAAAGAAAAATACCTACAAAAGACATGCTCTCAAACAAGATGAATATACTGCATTTGTTTAGGCCTCTTACAAAAGTAATTCCTCTAAATGTGACGCAACACATTTGAAAATTATTATGCGATATCATACAATCATAGGATAGTTCAGGTCCGAAGGGCTCTCAGGAGGTCTCTAGTCCAACCTCCTGCCCAAACCAGGGTTAGCTACAAGATCAGGTGAGGTTGTTGAAGGCTTTATCCAGTAGGGTCTTGAACATATCCAACAATGGAGACCACAGCTTCTTTGGCAACTGCCCCACTGCCTGAACATCCTTATGGAGAAAATTCTTCTATCCAGTCTGAACCTCTCTTGTTTCATGTCCACTGCACTACTATGCCTGGCTCCAGCTTCTTTCTAACCTCCCCATAGGTACTGGGGGCTTGCTGTTAGGTGACCCCAAAGCCTTCTCTTCTCCAGGCTGAAGAAGTCCCATTTCCCCAGGCTCTCCTGACAGGGCAAGTGCTGAAGCACCTGACCAGTTTGAGGGCTTGGGGCCCTCTGCTGAACTTGTTCCAGATTATCAGTGTCTTTCCTGCCCAAAACTGGACACAGAAGTCTATGTGTGGTCTATGACACAGTGGTATTTTTCTTTTGCTGAAACAGCATTTGTGTGAATCACAGCCCTGTTCACAATGTCTGTGTTTAAAACATATCAAAAGGCCTCAACATCCTGGAAAATAATTTTTTAGAGTATAAAGACCTATTAGTAGCATTATCTATTCTTACATTGGTCTCTACTCAGTGTTCAGCACATGGAAGCCAATCAGAAGTAAACTGGTGACCATAACCTTGCTAGATATTTGCACTGCCAAGAACTTCACATTTCACCAATGGTGGGATAAAACAGCAAATGTTACAGGCTCTCAGGTGTTGGTGCAAGCACAGCCAGACAGGTCATGATACTTCAGCAGTACTCTTCCCAACTCCTCTCACAGATTTCTGCTCTCCACCCTTGTATCTTTCAACGCTAAAGACAAAGTCCTTGTCTGTCTCTCTTCTCTTAATTCTATAATATATATTAGCACAAGATAAAATGGTACTTCACACAGCTAATGCTGGCAATAAGTGTCTCCAGATACAGATCCTGCATATACTGGAGTACACTTCACAATAACCATGGGCTGCATAACTACAGGGATTTATTAAAAGCCATGAGAAATGTTACTCTAAGGTGCCTACAGAGCATTTAAAAAACTTCCCCACTGTTTATTGCTCTGGTGGATTAAAATAGACTTTGAACACTACTGAGACTCATTATGCACAGTGTTCACAGATATGCTATCTTAAAAGAGATGCTGCTTTTTGCATTTTTAGAGTGCTGCTTCTCTAATTAAACCAAAAAAAAGGAGGAAAAAAAGGAAGAAATAATAAAAAAAAACTTTCTCCCTCCTGTAGATGCAGCTGTCATTTATGTCTCGATTCAGATGCACACCAATAGAGAGTATCTGAGTACATATTGCAATTGCATACTCAATTTTTACTACTTAATTTTTGGGTTTAGTGTGAATAGTAACTCTGTGGAAACTAGTGTTATTGATGGTCTCTCTTTTATTGCCTCTTAGTGTTGTCCAAATCAAACCTCTTTTTACTTCAGAGGTAATAGGATATGCTGTTTCTTTTTTCTATAAGCTGGCACTGCAAATTCTGTACAAGCTCAGAGAATCATATTATATTGTCTTTTTTCCTTTAATATTAAGAGTTCCAGAGGTCACACTGCATCTATATCACAACTCCATTGCTTTCAGTGAATTTTGACAAATAAAACCAACTGAAATATAAGAGAAATAGGATTGATGATACACATGATCTTTTAGTAATCTTACTGCTGCTATTTGTACTCTTAAGAAAATATGTATTTAAAATGTTATGGATATTAAAAGAACGAAGACCTTCCTGCATGGAGAAATGAGTAAATATGGCTATAATATTAACACTCATACTTTCCAATGTGGGAAAAAAAGTTAAAAATCAGTCTGGAAAACTATGTTTTTTCATTTTCTGCATTTTCATATTTTTGCCTTTCTGAAAAATTATTTTACCTTGTATTTTCTAAAAACAAAAGCACATTTATACTTTTTTCCTGAAATTCAGCTTTCTATTCTTATTCTTTCTGTCTCTTCATGCACCTTCCTCAAATATAAGGCAACCAAAATCTAATGCAAAGCAAAAACATTTCTCCATATTTTACAATGAGTACGAAAAATGCCAAATTTTAGAAATTCAACCTTGCAGTCCTTCATTACTGGGCCTAAAGATCTATAGAACTTTACAAATTCATTATGGATATAGAAAATCTTCATCTCAGGTTTGTCAGATTGTTTTTATAGCTTAAAAATGCTGTACTAATATACCTTCCCATCACCTGCATTTACAGAAATGGAGTCCAGTCATGCAAGGACTCTGAGTATGAAATGGAGTCAAAATCAATGGTAACTCTATTTAGGAGACTTACAAGGATACAATCAATGCTGAAGAGTCATGACAAAGCAGTATAGCTGTAATCTAACAACAGCTTTCATTGGCTTAAAAAAATCCCATCAGTACCTACAATAAGTAGTGCAAAATAAACTGCATAAATACTGCACAAATCCCATGAGATATACATTCTGCACACATGCCGACAAAATAAAAATATTTTGGAACATGAAGAATTTTTCATCTGAGTAGCTTGCTACTACATCCTTTAGATATGTAAAGCACAAAGACAGAACAATATGACTGCAATTAGTTAATCAAAAGGAAAGATGTTCCAAAATTTGTAATCTTGGAGGACAGAGTACAATCAGTTCTCAGTTCTGTCGATCCCACTAGCACTCTTGTCAGTGTGGATCCCCATACTCAGAGATCTATACACATGACCCAGACAGACACAGTGGACTTTGAGGAAGAAGGGACCAGGATACAATCATAGACATACCCTGTGTATCATGATCAACTGCAATTCCTAGTCTTTTGATGTCTTTTACTGATAACACATTTTTCTATTCTAACTTTGAGCCATTGCAAGCAGTACCTTACCACATTGCCAGTACCTCAGAATAGTTACCAGAAGTCTTTGTGTGTATGTCAGAGTGGGGAGGGGTGAAGAGGGAAGAAGACTACTTAACTACAGCACTAGTGAACATAAAATTAGTTCTGTGTGATTAAATGTCAAAGGTCTGGGTGCAATTCCTGCCAAGTGGTTGCCCTGAAGATGTTACATAGAGACATTCTTGTGCCATAACACTGCCAAATTCCGAGATTTTCTGAAGGCCATTCTGCTTCCTAGACACAGGTAGTAATGTTGGGGTATAATCTAACATAAGTTGCTATCAAGTAGTAGCATCTGCATGAAGACAGGTGGGTTTTTTGGACAACCATCCTTGGTCCAGTGAAAACTAATAGCAGTCACAACTATATGATGAAAATGAGCTGGTTCAGTGAAAAAAACAGTAAGAAAACTCGCTGATTGTCTTTTTCATATTGAAAGTATATTGGATGCCACCTACTCTGAGAAATAAAAAGCAGCCGACACCTGCATGGAGTAGTGAACAGTTCGTTTAAAGCTGAAAGGTTCTCCAACAAGTGGACAGAATGACCAGATTTTGGTTATATTTTAAGGCAGTATGGGATCTTTGTAGGAAGAAATAAAACAACCTGCATGAACTTGACAACAGGAATATATGAAGTTATACTGTGATTGCTGCATTTAATAACTGCTGATGGACTTTATTTCTATTAATTCTCTAGTCCTTTTTTGAACTCCTTTATATCTCTGTCCTTCCTAACATTCTGTGGCAATAGTTTCTGCAATTTGATGATGGACCTTGTGCTAAAAGTTGAAAAGTTACTGAAGTTTGGTTTAGACCTACAGCCTAATAATATAATGATCTATCTCTGCACTGTCATGCTTTGAGAAGCAAGGAGTATTTCCCTACTCACATCTTCAGGGCAGTTTTGCAAGATGCAATACTTAAATGCAACATCATTTTGCTAAACCATTCAGTCCTCAGAACACTGACTCCTAAAGAATATCCCTGGACAAAACTTTTTAAAATTAGCCTTCCTAGGGGCTCACAAATCATTCTTAAATCAGGTACAGTATTAAGAAGCAAACAATTATATGAAAAAAACAGAATTGGCACACCAAGCTCCTGCAGACCTATGCAACTGTGACAGAAGGAAAACAAATCAGTTCAGCAAGTTACTGAACAGACTTAATTTTAAATGTTATTAGTTCAATGCAATTTTCGTTAACTTCATAAACTTTCATTTGTGTTACTGAAAACATACCATAACTCATCTGTGATAGACTGCTATAGATTTTTGAATATCCACTAGTGCATTGAAGATAAACTAGTTTTAATAAGTTTAATTTCAAGTTATTCAAAGTGTTTTATAATACCAACATTAATTTAAAAAAAAATAGATTATATTGACTTTTAAAAGAAGGCCTTCTTTGGAATAATTATCATTTAAACGGTTTTCAGGAACCACTGTAATGATTTCCTACTTAAAGTTAATTCTCCTGTGAATCCATGGAAGACAAAGCAAAACCTGATCTATGGGAGCTACACTTTGCACTATTGTCTATATACAAGCTGACCTATAGATTTATTCTCAAGGGCTAAATGGTGATTTTTCTGTTTATTCTTTAAATTCGTTTGAGGAGGAAGTTCTAATAGGTTGTCCAAATTAAATTATGTTATAGGTTTGTGGCATGTACTACACACTTCCAGGGATTTACGAGAAACTACCAAACTCACTTCACCTGGACTACCAACTAGACTGGAAACAAGAACAGAAAATTTAAATGCCAGAATATTTCTTCAGTAAGTTCATAGCATTTTTCAATCCCTCAAAGCATCTTTTAAAAGATAAAGTACTATATAGTCCATAATGTCTCTCTACCTGAAAAATACAGAACAAAAGGTCAAAATGGACCTATTATAGATCTCTCGCCTACATTTCTTTACAAAAACTAGAAGTCAGTCATTTTTGAAATGTCACAATTTTTATCTTATTTAATGCTTTTAGAAATGAAGAAGTGAAAAACTGGATTTTTCTGCTGTGGAGTCGCAACACCTGAACTCAAGTCAAAATCTAATAAACCTTTCTTATGGTACTAATGGCTCTGCCTATTTGATCTTTCATTACTTACAGTAATTAACAAATAGCAAAATGCTAACTTATTTTAATTGATAACATGAAAAAACACAGCATTTTTGTCCCTAATCGTGCACCAAATAGATTGAAGAAATATAATTCTTTCATCTATGAAAGCATAACTACAGACTCAGACTATATTGTCTATGACCTATCTCCCAGAGCACTAAATGAAAATACCTTCCAACTCACAATTATTTGCAAACCTTTCTTCACAACAGAAGACTGGAAGAGTCAGCATTGAAAGCGTGTATTAATTAATTCTGTCACATGACACCAAGCAAATTTTGCAAAGCAACAGATAAACTTTGTACATTGCATTGACCTTCCAGAAAAAATGACCCACACAACAGAGCTCTCTATATAATCACCACGTCTCTGCAAAACCACCATACCCATAAACAGCCCCATAAGCGCTAGAAGCCCACCATATCTAACTGATGATTCCCACTTTTCTGTACCCTGGAACTGAAACAACAGCTCTGAAGTGAGACTGGATGTTTTCTCAGCAAGAAGGAATTCTGACTGATCAGAGGAGCAGCAGAAGGCTTAAAGAAGTGGGATTTTTAGCATACAGGCATATATACTCCACTTCAAAGACTTGATATTAGGAGCGAGGATATTCAAACACTTCTCTAAGGTCAGTTGTGCATCGTATTTTATCCATACCAAAAAAGTCAGAACAATAGGGAAGAGTCCCATTTTAATAATTTCAGATACATTTTTGTACATCATTCATATTACTTTCGGTTTTGTTCAGAGGAGTGATTCAATATATAAAAAAATATAGACATAAAATCTTAAGATATTAAAACCAATTCTTTCTGCTTTGTAATAAAGAATGTCTTCAGACATCAAATAGGAGTCAAAATATTCTGTTTTCTATACATGCTTTCAGTTACCAGTCTGTTTCAGTCACAAATATGCTAGTCACATACCTGCTTGCAGTATCATTACAAAAATAAGACATATTTTAGAAAAGTCTTGCCAGCTTTGCTGTTTTATCATATTATCTAAGCTTTTGCTTTACCCTAGTGCTATGAAAAGTGGCAAGTATTACTTACATTTCCTACACATACATAATTAAACTCAACAAGTTACAATAGTCTAATAATTTATTCTTTTGCTAAAAACTAGTTTCTACAGTGAAAGCAAAAAGCTCTGGGACAATTTTTATGCATTCAAATAGAAAAAATGCACATCTGAATTACTGAGATTAATATTTCTATCAATAAATTAATCTAGCCTGTTTTACCAAAGACAAATGAGGGTAATTGTACAGCCTTCTGTGTCCATGAGTGATTCACTAACCATCAGCTCATCAGTATTCTGCACACACTCACAGCTATTATGCCCCAGATCTTTGTCCATTTGTCCAAGAACACCCACAGAAGTTAAAAGTTCAGAGTCTTAAGGCATTTGAATGTACAGGATAATTAATTTCCTACAGCTGGAATTTAAGTTATTAAATGTCTTTGTGTTATGAAAAAATTACATTGTTTCAGAAATTCAGACAAATATGTTAATAATATAGAACTGTGAAAAGTAACACTTGAAGTTGCCTTATATTGTTATCTCTTTCTGACATTGCTACAGACACGAATGAGGAATACTGAATCATGAATATCAGTTTTATCACTTATATGAATTACAGCACTAGTATCGACTACATCAAGGAATAAGTACCTTCTTAAGGACATAGGTCTATAAAAGGCATTGCTCAGTAGCGCACGCTATTCTTATGTTTCTAGTTCTATAAAGTGATAGCTAGTTTTAGCTGTAGATGTCCTTAGCTTTTGGACATCAGATTATCTTCTTAGCATCTGCTATTTCAGATATTTTGCTTCAACAGAAGTGTCAGAATTTATTTTAATTTCTCAAACTGAGATGATTCAGAATTTTTCAATAAAACAGAAATGATATCAACTCTAAGAGGGGAAAAAAGACAAGACACAGACATATTCCATGGTGCCCAAAAACTCACCAGTGCTGCTATTAACTAGAGTTCATTGAGACCACACTCAAGTCCTTGATTTGAATTGCAGCTGACAAGTACTTCTTCAGTATTCACTACACCAGAGCAAGAATCATTATCTAAATGAATAGATTCTCAGGCTGCCATATTGTCTGAGAGCTTCCAGGGTCATTCATATCTTAGTGTGGGAAACTAGGGATTTACCCTCCCAGCTCTATGCCAATTCTATTCTGTACCTGGGAAAAAGAAACCTTTTCAACAAAGCATTTTCATCAAAACAATACTGTTCCCACAAAAACTTTTGTTTTACATCTACTAGTAATTTATTTCCACACAGCCCCAGTAGGAAGGTCTGTCAGAGTAAACCAAGTCTTGAAGTACTCCAGAGTCTACTCTTGTTACAGTTTCTTTTCTGATAGAATAATTTACTCCAAATCAGTTCCACCATATTCCCTACAGATTCCTACAAACTGCAGTGAATGTGGTCATCTATGAGGGTTCCTTGTCTCAAAAATAAAATAAAACAAATTTTAAAACAAACAAAAAACCTAAAATCCACCCTACTTTTATTTGCCAACAACAGTATGAAACAGCAGCTGGACTCTCAATGAAAAATCACAACCCTATAATCTTAATGAAAAAATGCTGCACAATTACAATTACCTGCCTTGACACGTGGCAGAGATATTCTAAGAAACAAGCATTATTTGCACCAATGTACTTTTCATGAGAGTGAGCAGTTGTGTAGCATTCCTCCTCTCATTAAAAAGGAGATAGGTACAATGCTGATGTCCTTGTTAAGAATAGATAGAAAGAAAATGCCAGAAAGTTCTTGTTGTCTAGGATACTGAAATAAAATCCACTGAAAAGCTGCACTACTCCTATAAAGACTCAGAGACTAAGGCTTAAAATACTTACTTGATAATGTCTCCTTCAAGAGCAATCACTCGTTTAATGATCTTCTGTTCAGGGTTTCTAGGAGACCTGAGACAGGGGATAAGGTTATACAATCAGTAATATTCCCATTGTTTTAAGAAAATGAAAAGAAATTCCACAAAGAAATAGACACTCTTAAAGTCATTAGGAAAGTCCATGTTCTCCTTGCTACAGCATAAATCATGATGTTCCATGCTGAAGTGAAGCTACTGTAATCATTCTCATTGCAAACCATCATTGAAAAGCAGATGCTGAAAAATGACCTGCTTACAAACACCACAACAATCAACATCTCTTATCATGAAAAATACACTCCATAACATTAAAAGTAGAATGTGCACTACCAATGAAGAGGGTACCTTTGCAAATAGATTAATGTATCTAAAACCTGAATCCCCCACCATATTGTGTTTAAACATTCATGTCATTCACTCACTTTGGGAAAAAAAAATGTCCCTATGTTAAATTAATAGCTACCACCAATTTAGGCAAACATTGCTTAGTGAGTTATGGAAGTTTAAAAAAGTTGTAAACATTTCTGAAATTTTCAGCTTTATCCAAAGCTTGTTAATGCAATACTATGTTTTCACTTCAAGTTATTTTCCTATAAGCATGTTTTATTGAGTGGATTCTGATCATGCATTACATAGAATTACAAGAAAGCAAAGCTGAACTTGCATGCCCAGACCGAATACTCCAACTTTCTGCAGGCATATTAATAGATACGACTGTTAGAAGTGTTATTCTACCATAGCTTTGGCAGGTTAATGTAGACATATGTGGACCATAATATTTCTTTCTTTTCTATATACTTTATCTCCTTTTTTTCCTCACTTTTAATTATTCAACTATGTAAAATTAGCAGAATGTTTTCATGTTGCTTTTTTTTTTTATTTGCTGCTTGTATATAGGAAAGTCAGTGAAGTAACAAATTGTTTTGATTTTCTGCTGATGCTTGGGTTCTGTCTATTAGACTCCAAGTATAGCTTGCTAGACATGCAATTGCAAGAGCTTTCTATTACAGTTTTCATGCCTAAAAACATCAGCCAAGCCATCCTCACAACAGACCCATACCTTTCAGCTCATCTCTGGTCAACTGGCAGATTACATTTCCTTAAAAAGCAAAGCTGAGATGAGTCTGGATGAAAAACTTGCCCACACTGCTGCATGATGAAAGGCATTTGCAGTTCACTTTCAGTTCCAAAAGTTAAAAATGGTTTCAGATTTACTCAATTTTTTTAGTATGAAGCCAAAAAAGTATTCCAAACATTTTAAAAGTTGTTTGGGGTTTTTGTGTGTGTCAATATATTTGAAATATATTTATCTTTCAATGTAATGAAATAAAATCAGGAAGTATGATTTTGAACTTCAAAATATCAACTAGTTTCACTTTAAAGTTTACAAAGCCTGAAAACCTTATTTTCACAAAGCAGTGTGGAACAGTGCACATGGATAAAGACCATACTTTGATTCCCTAGTCTTCACTGGAATTTTCAAATCATTCTATCTTTTACAGTAATATTTATTTAGCATTAATTTTACCTGAAGTGTTGTATATTCCAGTTCAATCTTGTATTTCACGTTCTTTATTTGAAGCTGAGAATATACATTTTTTTTAGTATTTTACATGTCAGTCCTGAGAGGAATTAATCAAGTTTTAGATGCTCATATGATTTAAATATACGAAGTATTACAGAATCATAGAATGGTTGGGGTTGGAAGGGACCTTAAAGAGTTCCAACCCCCCTGCCATGGGCAGGGAAGGACTTCCACTAGATCAGGTTGCTCAAAGCCCCATCCAACCTGGCCTTGAACACTTCCAGGGAGGGGAAATCCACAGCATTTTCTGATGCTGATCCCTAGCAGGCTTCGAAGTACACTTATTCAAGCAGTGACCACCTCTTATTCTCAATCAGAGCACAGTCTAAGAATAAAACTACATATCTTTATTATTACAAGCTATTATAAATTTTAAGTACTTGCAAAAATTACTGTCAATTGATTTAATTTTTAATTCATTTAGGCTCAGGTTGCAGTATATTCATGTAAAATTTAAGTAATGGGAATAATAATACATAATGTATATGATGAACTGTGCATTTCTTAAAGACTGAATGAAAACAAATTTTATGTTTGCTCTTTCAAAATTCTGTTCTGGTTTAACACCTTACTTTCAAAGGTTCTTTGAAATTCCCTATGTAAGCGCTTTCACTTGATTAGTATGTATATATTGTAATGTCATTACTGACCTCTCCCTTAATTTGCAAAAAATTGTAATGACCTTGAATAAACACCACTCTAAATCTGAGATATGAGTATTTGTTCTAAGAGTTGTTACTTTTTTGCCAGTAATGACATATTTAACCAAAACACATAATTTATCAGAAAGACTTCAAGGAATTCCTTGTAGATAATTATTATAAATCAAGAATATTTTTAATATTTGAAGAAGAATTTTAATATTTGAAGAAGAATAGTTTAAAAATAAACTTTAGACTAACTTTCTGATTATAATTCATGAAAATTGCAAAGGACTGGTAAGAGAGGGAGCAGCAAGCTCAAAGCAGCCAATAACATGGGCACTTTTAGACCAAGGATTTTCAGTAGGCAAGCAGAATGTTCCATTCAAGAACCACAGTGATTGAACGGTAGGTAAGAGAAACTCTTCTGAAGTGATGGATATTGATGCCTTCCTGAAAGGCATTTAGTGTAACACTGGAATTTCATTGATTATGAAAATCACAAAAACATGCAGATACAGGCAATTTCTATCTTTAAAATTTCACAGCAGGTATAAAACAAATTAAGCAATGAAGAAGAAAAAAAAAATCCCCGAATATCGTAACAGGTAATTGTTTAGTACTTCTGTCACTGATATCTGGGTGAGGTAACAAGCAATAATCTTTGAAATGGGAGTCGTTCAAAACAGAATGAAATAGAAACTGATGATTTACCTGTTTGCACCTCTCCTAAATTACACTTCATTTTTTCATTCTCCTTATATAAAAGGTCATATTCAGGCATGTTCCTTTCAAGTGATTTTGTGTGGGAAGAGATGAGATTTCTTACAGACAATGAATATATTTTGTCTCCCAAAGATGGCATTCAGAAGATATAAATATCATTAATATGAATTAATATGAATAACAATCATCTGCACATTTACCAGCCAGATCCATATCTGATGTTTCACAGGGCAGTCACCATTTCTTAAGCATTTTCTAAATTAACCTCTCAAAAAGTTAAGCTTACTTTTTCTTCTGTAAAAATATTTCCTCATCTTCATATAACCATTTTTGACTAGGCATGAATTAGGGACAGCAGTGCAAGTAAAAACAGTCAGAATGACTATGAAAATCTCAAGCACATTACAAATATTAATGCACAAGTAGCAGTTCACAGCACATAAGGAATGCACTAGGAAAAACATCTCTGGAAAATAAATCCACTGCTTAAATTGAATTTTTATTTTATTTAATTGAATTTTTATTCAATTTAATTTTATTGAATTTTACTCCTCTCATAGTCACTTTTCCTTCTTCCGTGAAGAAAAGTGGAAAACAGGCAAGTCTAGCAGTATGTCCTTCAAACCATCAAGTTTGAGGATAACTCATTGTTACCAAGTTCTCTTTAAACAATAGTATTCTTTGTTCAAGCACCTCTGGAGAATGACCATTGTATAATATAAAAAGAGAGCAATGGCCTGTGTAGCATCCAAGAATGATAACTATATTTTATCTGTCAAAACAATTATTTAAAATTCGCCTACAGATCACCTGATGGCTGGCTGCAAATAATAGAACAAAAGAGCAACATCCTCTCTCTCTGAAATACCTTCTGACAATGGGACAATTCACTCTGCCTTAGCAACAATTACTAATTTGTTCCAAACTTTAAGTTTATGCACAGTGAAATGCAGAAATCCCAACCTCAGGCACAAAGACATGAATCATGCCATCAAAATCCAGATTCAGAGTTTTAAGATAAACAATTTACCAAGGGAAATTTAGACATTTGGTATGTATTTGTTTGTGGGGTTCCAGATACAGTCTTAGCAACTCAGCATAAGCAACCTGCCACAATTAGCTTCTGGTAACAATCCTAGCTCCTTCTCCTAAAACTATATGTTTGCCTTATTCTGTATTGAATTTCAGCTGTGTAGTCCTCATCTACATCCAGCTTTCATTAAAAACTAATGAGAAATTCCATTACAGTAAAAAAAGAAAAACAAATGCCCATATCATCAGGACATCATTAACTTTGGATTAAAGCCTCACATTTGGTCATTTGTTTCAAAAGGAATTGAGAGAGAAAGGTTAAGCAGAAGTGAAAGTAGATCACCCCAGTGATTAGGGCAGATTCATCCATTGCAAGTCCTTCAGGATAAAATAGTCTAACCTCCAGACTACGTATTATTCTGGGGCAAGTCTCCCTTTATCTATCCAATTGATACTGCTGAAAAAAGAGACATAATACATAGGAATCCCCCCCCTGCCTACACACACATTTAGTTCTAAAGTTAAAATATATGCTATAACAGAGGCTCTCAAATAAACAAGCAACCACCAAAAATTAAAAATTTATTGTCAACACAATTAACTAGCCTTCCACCAATTACAGGTTCAAATGTCTGTGAGAGGAGAACAGAACAACTTCCTAGGGTTTAACAACAACCCAAAACACTCCATCACTCACCTAACAAGTGAGGGCTCTCAACCTTGAGGACATTCTCAGGGCAGCATCCCAACCCAAGTCACTTCAAGGAGTTTCCTTGGGTAGCATCCCAACTCAAGGGGAGAGTCCTCAACCACAGCATGCTGCTCCAGGAGACAAGCTCAAAATGGCTCCCCCAAGGGACTCCATTTATACCCAGGCCGAATCTGATCTGTGGTCAATAGCCTCTCCCATTGGCCAAAGGCCCCAAATACCATGAGGCCCCAAGAGCAAAGGCAATCAGTAGCTGCTACACTTCAGCAGCTAAGAAGCCCTATTTTCACTGGGCGGGTGCACCTGCCACATATGCTGTAAAGAGTTCCATTTCATTTTACAAAAAAAAAAAAAAAAAAAAAATGTTTTTTAGGGCTGAAGACACTGCATATGGTCATGGAGAGAAAACATTGGTTAGGATGAAGTCTGGTCAGATGGCTTCATCTGGGTTTTATCAGTGATATATCTCCAAAACCACAGTCTGAAATAAACTAATAATTGACAAGTTCATAAGAAGAGGTAGTATCCTGAGGAGGGATAGAATAAAAGTTGAATATCTATTAGAAAGTGACATTTTCTATTTCAGGAAAGCACTGACAACCTTTCCTACTTATTACCTCGATATCTCTTCTCCAATGAAAATAAAACATTTATGTTTTTAATTATATGCTCTTACAAAAAACATACATGTATACGTACATACACATAAATTTATACAAGTATCCATTCTTCTACATTCAACCCTGTACTGAACAGTTTGGGATTACAGTACTACAAAACATGTTTTCCGGGAAAGACAGGAGGAACGATACAGCCAGCAGGAAAACCCAGTGTTTAGCTAGCGATTGTCAGATAAAAATGCTGAGAATTATCTGAAGGTTTTCTTCTTTCCTGACTGAGCAACTGAGTACTTCAGTCACAAAATTACCCCTAAGCTTTCCGCTTTCCATCATTTGGACTATTAATTTACTCTAGTGGATACTGCTTAGCACAATTTTAAATAATTGCTCCATAAGCTAATTAACAATCATGAAATTTGAGTAAATTTCCACTTTTTGTATGTGTTAGTTGACCCTTCTTTCATTCTTTGAGTTGTTTAACTACATTCTTCTCAAGAGTGCCCACAGCAAATCATGTGTAAGAGCTTGAAACTGAAGTTTCTACATGCTTTTCTAGAGAGAGAGAGAGAGAGCTTTTTAGGCTATATCCTAAGATCCCAGCAAGATAAGTGAAGGAAGACAGCTGATTCATTTCTACTCTCCAAAGGGATATGTTAATATATATCCCCAAATGCTATGAGATATCATTCCCTGCTGAGCATGCAGTCTCTGTAATAAATAAAAAAGTAACCTCCTGATCCTGGATAAAGATCAAGCACAATTTTTGATGCTCAGACACACAGCAAACACACAAAAATCAATTAATTTCAACAGATATTAGTGCATAGCTATCACAAAAAGAAGAAATAAATTATATTTGAGTAACAGTAAAGTCCGACTAAATGCTACAACATACAAGAATTTATTTTTTTCCTTGAATGAGCACTCAGATTTTCTGGATGCATGCATTAGAAAAAGGAGATAAGACCTTATCCTGTGAACTCATAATGAAAAAGCAGCTAATATATTTCAGATAGATAGCTTGAATTAGATACTTTGATGATCTACACACATTTAATGTTACCCATCCATTATCCTAGTCAACCTGCATGGGTTTTGTGCTTACTTTTGAAAATTATTGGAATTTTGATACTAACTGAGCATTTTCTAGAACAGGACAAATAACAGGTATTTATTAAAAAGTTGCAGTGAAAAGTGTCTGAAGTTTTCACTGTTTATATGTATGTATCTATGTATATGCATGTATATTACTGTTAGCACATGGCTTCACTTTTTATGAGATTGTCACAAGATGTTTAGGCACTGTCTTGAAGTTTGCCTTCAGATTATTCTCAGTTTACTTCAGGCTGAGATTTATGTGACTGATCATCATTACATGGAGGCAACTGAAACAATGAATGCTGTGTTGTTATAGCATGAACAGACTGAAATAATGAAAGCCACCTTCTTCAGAAACATTATTTCTGCTTTTATTTGTTAATGCCAGATACTGTGAAGGATTTAACTCCATAAAACAGGGTAATGGGGAGCTTTTGAGATCTCAGTCTAATGCTGTGATCCAAAGCCATTCACTCAGTGACCTCTTCATTTCTCAAAACCAATTCCTGTCTGATCAAAAATTCCAGCGTTGTTATGGTTTACACTTCTGGGAATTCCCAGAATTGCTGCAGGATGAAAAATCAGTTGTTTGTCTCAAGCCTTTTGGGGATTCAGAAAATAGCTAGAGCAGTAACTAAAATGTAGATGGAGCCCAGAATAAATGTCATTAATATACCTACAGAACTGGGAAACTCAAAGAACAGTTTTGGTGGTTTTACTTTTAAAACATGCTTGGAGAAAGAGGAAACAGAGAGGTAGTGGAGCGATCTCTTCCTTATTTTCTGGTCTTGCTTAGAAAGATAAATAGCAAGTTTTACATGGCTGCATCATACACTAGATAAAGATGATGACCCTCAAAAAAAGTTTTGAGCCCTGGGTCTATGATGAAGGAGCTTCATGTTGCCACCATAGTAGTTGATGCTCAAACTCTGTACAGTAGGAACTATGTAGCAATATCCATTCTTTCATGGACAGTACTCTTCCAGTACTACAGCTATGATAAAAGAGATCCAACATAGCCAAGTCTAAATGTTGTATAAGAATGTAAATTTACATTCTTATGTAATTCTTATAAATTCTTATAAATATATGGACATATTTTCTAAACCAAAGCATTTTTAATTTATTTGTTTCACTTTCTTCCCAGTCCATAAATTTTATCTAAATTCCATACTTCTTTATGCAGATAATGAATCTCATAATTAACACAATATTTAACTAATTACATCACAGGTTCTGAGATAATTTTATGTTGTGGAAAATAATATGCAATATAATAGTGAAGTAAAAAAAAAAAAAACCACATTTATTTTATTCTTTTTTTCTGTCATTCCTGTTGCCAATTTCTATTATATGGAATTGCTGCACTAAATGTATCCAGTAACCAGGTCCAATATCTGTGTTCAGCTTGAACCCACCAATACATAAAAGATATTCACAACTGGAAAAAGTGATGGACCACCAAAATAACAGAAATGTAACAGCAGTGGCTAAGGAAATTGGGTTTGTGAAGATCAGAGATGAGACAAAGGGTTTAACTGCTATTGTCATCTATCTAACTGGTGATTAGGAATTCAGACTTTTCGGAGAGGTGTACAGCAGAAGGAGGTAAGGAAACAGCATGAGTTGCAGCAAGGGAAATTCCAGTTGAATACCAGAAAAATTTTCACACTGCATATGTTTAAGCAGTGGTGCAGATTGCCCAAAGAGGCTGGGAATCACAGAGGTACTCAGAGCTCAACTGGACAAGGCTCTGAGCAGCCTGACCCAACTTCAGAGTTGAACCTGCCTTAAGTGGCAGTAAATTATTTTTCATTTCTAACTATGTACAGCCTTTAGTCTTATTCAAATATGTGAAGAATCATGATGTCGATACCTTAAAAAACAACATATTTTGTCTGGGATGAAGGCTCTGATGCCAGAAGAGACCATACTGATCACCTTAATTAACTGCTGTAGACCACGGATTTTTATATTTTTTCTTTTCTGTCTTTTTGGATAGTACTTAATTCTATTATAAAGCATTTTTAGAGGTTATGATATCATGTCTCAAACATACTGAGTGACAATGAGACTAACATCCAGAGAAATTACTCCAAATTTTAATTATCATTGTTATTACAAAACTGCATCTGCATTCAAAATTGAATTTATCCAACTTCAATTTCAATATCATGCTTTCTTCTCCAAGGCAGAGAATCATCAACATCTTATTTCTTCTTCATGCAGAAGGATTTAGGCACAAGAATTCTTCTTAAATTTCTCTTGGATTCATCAGCTAGAACTCCTTAAACTTAGCATACGGTTAGTTTTCCAGTTCCAGGACCACCTTTGTCACCATGCTTCAAATTTCCTCCAACATTTCCATTTTCTTCTTGGCACTCAGACATGAGAACCTAGTATTATTCAGCTTGGATTAATTCTATACTTAATAATAAATAGAGTAACCTGGTTTTATTATGCTGGTTCAATGCAAAATCTTCCTATTTCTAAATATTCCATCTAGTTTGTATATTCAGGGGAAAAGCTCATCCTTTTTACCCTAGGAGCTGATGTTGAAAGGATACAAAAAGTGACAGCTTAAACCCTTCTCTGAGTAAACTGTTTGCTAAAACAGTTAAACAATAAAGTTTTGATTACTACTTGCACTTCACATTCTGTAAAGCATGTTTTTGGACAGTAACCATGTGACTCAGGTCATGCTGTAATGACATGGCCACCTTATTATTTACTGCCTTGTCTATCTCTGTATGGTTTGCAAGCTTAGCCAATGATTATGAAAACAATTGACAAAACCAGTACCTAGCTTTGGATCACAGAGCAATCTGCTGGAAATATTACCATTCACAGATGTCTCTCCAACCATACCTACATCTTCACAGTTGAACTGAGCCTGTTTATAATCTACCTAATGTGGCCCACATTAATTCTATAAAAGGCAAGTTTCTAGATCAGGATATTATGTGGTAGTAAAAAGAATTCTTGAAGAACCCAAATATACTATAATATGGCCTTTATCAAAATTATATTTATTTAGTTGTTTTGTAATTTTATTGATAAACATACCAGGTTTGCCTGACAAAACCTATTTCTGAATTGATTGACCTTAACCATATTTTAGCTTTTACTGACAGAATGAGAAATAAACCATGCGATCATTTTGCTCAGATAAGACGTTTCTAAGGCCCTTCTCTTTGTTTTATATACTGGAAATGTATTGCAAGTCTTGAAGTCATTTGCACTTTCTCCTTTGTCTTTCTTCCCCTTCCACACTACAAAAGCTGAGTCCATGCTCGTCAGTAGCAAAGTTTAAACCAGTTTTGACCTTAAACAGTGTTATAACTTTAAAGAAAGTGAAATAGATTAGCAATTTTTTCAAACGGAAATATTATGCAGAAGTACTACATAATTTTGACAATGTTAGCAGATAATAAGAGCAATGGAAAACATTCTGCGACTGATCCTGGATTCTCTCTGGGCTATATTTGGGGAAGCAGGCCCCAGTCCTAATAAATACTGGTTTAGTGACCAATTTTGAATATTCACCATTTTTCATCCATAATTCACAAAATAAGTACTTCAAGACAGCAGTTACACCAACTGGTTAGGCATAAGTTCCAGTGATGCCTGATTTGCTCAGCAGCTCCAGTGGAAAATATGTACAAAGATATGATTAAAAATATGAGGAAAACTGTACTTCTAATAACATCCTGTAATTCTTAATTTAACTTCATATTACATCAGCATTTCTTAGTCAAACCCCTGTTAAAAAGCAAAATCACTCACTGCCAAAAAACTATGTTGTTTTACTGAAAGTAGTGTTTTATAACAATTACAGATTGCAAGCACACACTGTTGGAATGAGTATTTTATTTTTATTAAATTTTAAACTGTTTGCACATAACATAAAACCTCAAAATACTATAGTAACTCGGAAGCATAGCTACTATTTTGAAGTAAAATCTCATTTAATTGATTCTCAGCCTTCCAATCTAACCACTTTGAGGTTAAACGACTCAGCCACTTGTAATGCAGACTGTGTAATCACAATAGTTATGTGCACTTGACCTTCTTCCTGTTAACAGAGGGACTCAACTAATTACTTGCTGTTTTCACTGGCCATTTCACCTTATCTTCACCTTTTCCAAAAGGGCTGAAAAACTCTGTACCTTAACCTTTGAATGCATACATAGAAATATTTACCTACCAAATAGGAAGTTAGCATGATCTAAGAATGAGAATATCTGGGCTTCTTAAGTCCACATGCTTAAGTCAACAGTAGTAATATATTCACTGTTTCATTAACCATTATGCTGTTGTGTAGGAACCATATTTCATCTTTACTATAGCTGCCCAAATATTCTGCTCTGTAGTAGAAATAAAATATGACTTACTTCTGTTGCAACAGACAACAGAAGGAAAGGCACAAAAAACTGCAAAATGTAATCAAATACTTGAAAATCATTCTCAGGTTGCCATATGGGATAGTAGATAGATATAATCTATTTAATCTATACATAATCTATTAGTATGATTCTTAAAATTATATTTATTTTTAAAGAATCTTACATGGTGCAAGATGCACCTCTATATCTTTTTTGATTCTGGGGTTAGACCTGTGTTCAGTCATAACTCTTCTAAGCATACAAAATAATCATTTGCTGTCCTAAGACACTAACTGTGACTACACACTACAAACTGTGCAGAAATTTTCAATCATTATTCCTTTCTGATGGGGTTCCAGAAAACTTTTCCAATTATATAACACCACCACAATTATTGAAAAAAGTATTGGATGCACATCTAGATGTTAAAAATAGCAGTGACTTAGAAACCAAAATATTATCTCAAAAGAAATCTAGACTTTAAAAAGCCTGGTTCTCACATTGTCTCTACTGGAGACCAAGTTTAGCATCTCAGATAGGATTAACACAATATTTAGGGAACAAAATCGTGATTCTGAAGAATTTGAAGTTTTTGTCTATCTGTGAAATCACCTAAACTCCATAAGAATGTTGCTTTTTAAATTTTTCTAAATGCTACTTCAAGCACCTGTTGAGAAAATCTCCTCCTTGATATTTCTGAGTAGCTTGATACTTTCTCAAATTTAACCTCTACTACAGTCAAGAAACTAAGCCTTCCAGACAAGTTAAGTTTGTTATAGTCAGTGCAGAGAAGGTAACAGACAATTAAAGTGGGATGAATCACCTCTTGGAGGAGAATCTCTCTCCTTGTTGACTACAAAGGAAGCCAGACACCAGATTAGTCTAGCCATCTTAATATTAAATGATTAAGGACAAACTGTTTAAATTTTTTTTTTCATCTACTTTATAAGTATCTGTAGAGATTTTTTTAAAATAACACAGGAAAGCAAGTAAAGTACTAATGGTGAGGTAAAGGGAAGAGTGAAGAGTAATAACAATATAATGTGTACTTTTAAAATAGTTGTAATACACTTTTTTAGTAAAAAATCTTTTAGAATACAGACATTATGTCAATGCAAATTCACAGAAAAAGAAACAAACAAATCAACCAACAATTTAAAAGATCTCTACAGAGTCCAGTAGAACTCTTGACTTCAGAATTATTTGTAATTATTTTTGTAAAATAGTGCTGCATGCAGTATAAACACTTTTTCAGTATTTATGACATAGAAAATGAAAATCAATTATCTTACCACTAATAAAATGTAAAGACAGAGGCTTAACTAAGAAACAATTTTTCATCTCTATCCATGGCTATTAAAAATTGTCCATAGGACATAATCATAGAGATCTCTATGTGCTCAGTAAGCACACAAATAAATAAATTATTCCCAGATTGTGTAACACTAAGTTCACTGGAACTTGTTCACAATTATAGTATAAAATAACATTTCAGAAATAGTGATGTTGAGGATAACTTATTTATGTAGTTGAAAGCTTAATATTTGTTGTAATAGAATACAGAAAAAAAAAAGAGAATTAACATTATCAAAACGAAAAATGGGAAAGTTACCTATATATTTTAAACCAACAGTTACAAAATGCCATTTGCAAAACTTTAAAGATCTACTTAAAAAAAAGAACAGTAATAAGACAGTTGGACACAGCTAAAAAAATCTCACAGTGAAAAGAAACCAACCTAAGGTTTGGGTTTTTTTCTCACAATTTCTGCTTTTAGCTTAGATAGTATTTGGGGAAAAATGCCCACAATTAACTGCAGGTGTCCACCCTGCAGATGAAGCCAGGCTGAATTAACCATAGATTGGCTACTGTGAGAGAAATCCTTGTTATAATAGGAGTTATGACCTGCTTATGAAGATTTGGCAAAGAGCAGCAATGGGAAATTTAATAGGGGGGATTTTTCCACAGGATATTCTTTCTCAAAACTCGATCTTCTATGTCAGCAGGTCATCAAGCATTGTGCTCCATTTGATATTAATTGCATTATCCTCTACTTGTCTGCTTTCACAGAGAGCAGAAGGGACCCTGAATAATAGCTGAGGATATTGCCCTAAGAGACTTTAATCGCTTGAGCAGGCATGAAAGAATTTTGAGGAGTTTGTCAAGAATAAAAGTGTCCCATGTTGGTTTTTTGCCATGAGATTTTTTAGGATTCTGAGCTGCAAGACACTTGCTTTCTTGTATGATGACAAATATTTTTATTTAAAAAATTAAATAGGGAAGATAAATAAACCAGAAGTGTCACCAACAGTGAACAGCACAAATGAGTAAAACATCTATACTTACAGATGATTCTTCCCTTCACACAAAGCAGTTTACAAGCTTTTTAGATGGTGTTCCCCTTCTCTGTGAAGGCCAACCTGCTCTCCCTCTCTTCCCCAACTGTACACATGGCCTCAGGGTTTGGTCTGCACAGTTGCTTCCTCGCTCTTCCCACGCTACAGTCCGCTCTGGTTATTCCACCCAAAATGAAATCTTCAGCCTCAGGCAGCAGCAAAATCAGCCCTAGCCCCATCCAGCCTATCAAACCCAATCCTATGTGACAAGTTCTCTGTCACCTCTTTTCTCCAAGTAAATGATATGCTGCTCAGAATATTGCTAGAAAAGGGAGAGACTGGCAGAAGAGGCAAGAGGGAGGGGAAGGGGATGAATTTAAACTTTACAGACACTTTTTACACACTTTGAGGATATATTCCTCACTCTCCTCCTCCTATCCATGAGGCAAAAGTTCAAACAAGTTATTTATCATTTTTGTATCTTTTTTTTTTTTCAGAGTCGATCCATGTTAGACCAAGGTGAAAGAAAATGTTTGTGCCAGTCTTATGCTTCTTTTAACACATCAATCCATTGCTTCATTTTTAAAAAGCACTCTTTTTTTGGAAAATTTTCTAGACAAAAAGAAGAAAGTCCTCTCATATAAAACAGTCAGGAGGATAGCAAAAAGAAAATGCAAGCCAGGAGGACTGATGATACCGGCTTGTGTCAGGAACTAATATGGAAGAAGGTAATTAGTTTTTGGTGACTGGAAATGTTTGCAGTACTAGCAGCATGAAAACCTGGGAGGAAGAAATGCAAGATATGATGTGGGATTAACAAAACTTTTCAGAAATTCTACTGGCTCTACTTGCAAGTCTTTTAAATATGTGGTTCAGATATTATTCTGTATATTTTGGACAGTACTGACAAATTCTGAAATGTGTTGACACTCACTGTATGTATTGGGCCTTGTTGACACAGGATGTCAATTAGAAGCACAAAAATATTAACTTGGCATTATTGTCTTTGCCACTCTAAACTTAAGCCTTTATATTTTCATGAGAAATGCATATCTAAAACAGGTTTGAAACACAAATTGTAATGCAGCTGGGTTTGAGAAAAGCCCTTTCACACCCTTACCTTAAGAAAGCAAGAGCAACACTGCAATTACTGGGATTGTAAAGAGCAAGATATCAGGCACAAAAATAGTGGGAAATCATACAGATCTTTGCACCACTGGTGCCTCCTGCATCACAAATTTAATCTTTTAGAACAATCTAACCTTTTCACTCTGATTCTCTTAGCAAGATTCTACTATCCATTCCTGATAGGTATTTGTGGCAGACAGAGATCATAAAACATATACTGGAATACATTTAAGCTGTATGGCGTAGTGTTTTGAGATACTAACTATATACTTCTGGCTCAGAATCTAAAGATAGCTTTTGCATATATGCTCCAAATGATGCATCACTACAGAAAAGGTTACTAACACAGTTCCTTAAAACTCAAGCTGGAGTTTTATGGAGTAAATATGTTTAGTAAGTGGTATAATAGTAGGCCCATTGGAGCCATGATGGTGCAAGTATAAACGTACTTCTCTGAAATAAATTGTTTAAGAGTATAAAAAGGTGTCTACAAGTTTTGGTTAAAGGATTGTATAATTCAGAAACTTAAGGATTAGGCTATGTTTCTTTTTAACTGAGAAATAGCAACACCAAGATTTAGCACTTATGGAACTCTCTGTACATTCAAAGCACTAAGTGACAATACTGTTAACATTAGCAATTTACAGTGTTTGATAAAAAGCTACCAGTGCACTCATCTCTGCTATTCAAATCTGCTGTGCAGAGAGTATGCAGTGGGACTAGTCTCTACAAATGGATAATTGGAACATAATCAAAATGTTATTTAAGAAAAATAGTTGTCACATTTGGAACAGAACATATTTCCCTGTTTTAAATTGTGATCAGTTCAAGTTGGCAAGAGGAACCACCAGCAGCAAAACAACTAGCAACAGGCAAGGAGTGCTCAGCAGGCAAGGATGTTTGTGATACAAATCTGTTGTATAGGAACAAACTGGGAATCCCTCAAATTCTTGCCTGTTTATCAGCTCCTAAGAGGAAAAAACAAAAGCTGTTTTTAGATTTTCACAAGTATTGTCTTTGCTAGGATTAGGTAGTATTAACTCTTTGAATGAGTGAATAGCAAGTAAACTCAACCCAAACACCCCCAAGAGGCATCCCAATTCATTCACAGGGGCAAGGAAAGTCTGCACTGCTGGTACACTCACAGACGTCTCTCCACAAAGGGCAACCTGCTACCTCCACAGTTGGGTTAGTCCAGCCAACAAATCCACTATCTCAAATAATAAATATTTTTTTGAACTTTATTTTTTATACTTTTATTTCATAAATAATGTATGAGGAATTATACATAATAGGAACAGTTTAAATACCTCCCTAATATTATATGTTGTCTTACATTGAGAGGGATGTACATTACACATTTTACACAGACCTCTTTAACCCACTGATAATTAGTTTACACATTAACTGTGACCGCAACAAAATCACTGCTGGTTGAAAAACCTTGGAGAATGCTGTGGCTAATTTGCACTTTTTCAATTTCTATGTTTTACAGAGATAACTCTGCACCATTTCAAGAAGGATTTTCTTCATGTGGTCTCTACCATGAAAAAAATATAGCCTGCATACCTGTCCTGAATCCGCAGGCAAGAATCTAAAGTAGATTCAAGGATAGGGATCTCAGAGAAACTTGACACACTCTGGACTGAACTTCTGTAACGCAAGCAAGTTTTCAGTGGCTGAACTTCCACATTATGAAAATACATATGCCATTGTCTTGGCACAATTGGGTGAATTCATAGCTTATTCACCAGAGTTCATTCTTTGTTTATTTGCTTGCTATACTTTAGGGTCAGTGAGGAAGGGAAATAATCTTGAGTCTGACTTCTTACACATGACAGGGTTTGTATATACATGCTAGCAATGCCATGATCACCAGAAGTTTCTCCTTACAGCTCAACAAAACTGCAAGATATGTTAGCTGGTTGATGGCAATTATCCTGATGATTGCTCCTAGTTAGCACCAAATATAAGACAATTAAAGTTACTCTAACTTCCAGTAAAAGAAAGATCAAATTAATTTTTCTCTGTCAGGGGCATGGCAAACATGGGCAGCTGCCATGAAACAGCTATGTTTGGTAATGCACCTGTAGGCCTGAGAGTTCAGGTCACAACATTTCACTCATTTAGCTTGATATTGAGCTTAATAACTTGTGTTTGATTAGAACATAACTTGGCATCCTACCTTCATTTGAAGATTCTTATGTTGTTTCTTTTTTTCACTGGTTAATCACAATTTTCCTTAAAGTGTGAATATTATTTTCACATTTGAAGTTGTCCAACACCCTTTAAATTTTTCCTCAAGACCAAGTTTGATGTACAGAATAGGGCCAAATGGAAAAACTTCCACTGCCCATGTTCATGTGTGACAAACTGTGGGTATAACTGTGGAAGAGCTTCCCTCTCTCAAGACATGGATGATAAACACCTCATTTTACATCCTGAGAGTTGTTAGCCAATCCAAAGACACAACCAAGATCCTTTTTCTTTTATACAGTTACATACTGCCATCACCATGACTACTTTCTGAATAATTTAATGCTGTGTGTTAGAAAAAAAATTAAATGGGGAAAAAACCTTTTACTCTACCCACAGCATCTCCAGTAGTCATTCCTCATTTTTTTAAACTTTCTCCCCTCTTCTGCACCACTAGCTTACATTTGCTGGCATAAACCTTGGGTGAACTGGAAGAAGTGGTTGTTTTAGCCAGAGGAAAACCTGACTTCAGAAAAAGAAAAAAAATGTAAAAAATAATCACAGTGTAACCTAAAGAAGTGGTGTAACCATTGTGTTAATGAGAGTGTGAAATTATAAAATTAATAACATATTTCTCTTTTATTGACTTTTTTGTTTTGTTGCATTGAAATGGTTAACTTGATTGAATTTATAACATAGGACTCTTGAGTAGGAAATTTTAAAAAGGCCAGATAGACTAGCAGGAAGCCTGTTTAACAGCATATGATGCAAATAAACAATAAAGCTTATAAAGTAAAAAAGCATAAACCAAGAACTATGAATTCGTTTGAACAGTCACAAGAAAGGAAACAAAAAGTTTTCCGATCCCAATAGTTCAGCTTTGGTGCATCCAGCTGACAGTTGCCTGAATATATAAATTTTTACAACAACCTTGGTTGGCAAATCTCAGATCACATTTGTTCTTTTAAATATATTCTCAACTTTGACAAGATGGTCTGTAGTATGGTCTTTGCAAAAGTCAATAAAGTTGTAACTATACTAATAACAATAAAAAATACTTCACAGCTTATGGAAAATCCCAACCTACCATCATAAAATGCTAAATATAAATAAGCAGAAAGCACGTGGATTACATTTAACAATACTTGCAACAGACTTCATTCAAGAAGAATTTTGTAAGCTACAGTAACAGCTCATAATGAACGCAAACATATTTTTTCTTTTCTTAAAATATTAATGACATCAAGAGATTGGTTTTTGAGATAAGGTGGAAAGAGAGAATAGAAACTTGTATAAACTAGAATTTTTACTGCCAAGTTCATTCGTGAATAAATGAGTTTTAGATTGCTGGCAGCATTTCAATGAGACATCACGTACCTTCCAGAAAAATTTTAGACTGTAAGTATCTTAATGAGACAGATGCAGTCTTCTCTACAACTGCTGAATTACAATTTCATCATTCATGTAGTGGAGCAGAAAATGTAAGAATGAAGTTAGAAAGACCTTCTCCATTTCAATACAACAAGCCCTAAAAAGCATAATAAATTTTGGAAAGAAAATTAGCTACATAAACACTAGTGCATACTGTGTATTTAATGTTTTTTATTACATGTGGAAAGGCAGCCCTGTACTCAACTGACCATTTTATAATCATACATAATTTAGAAAGTACTAACATAGTTCAAATGAAATTTTATAAAATGAGCAGTGGTACTGGATGCCCAAATTAAGACACCTGAGGGCCTCATTATCTCCTTGGTTAAGAGCTCCTTTTCTACTTAGTTCAAAGTGGGTACAAAAGTCATTAGGTAATAGAAAAAATTTAAGCTTGTCAACTGATATCTATCTGAAAAACCCTTAATGGTGAGCTATACATAAGCTGTAGGTACTTATATCACTCAGTCTTGCATTTGTGAATGGGCATGATCTGTGAATGTGTGCATTTAACAGCAAAGACAAGGATGAGATAATTATTAGATCTCTAATTAGCCAGAAATATCTTCTCCTTTGCACTCAGGAAATGCTATAGGACCTTTTTGAAATGCTTTACAGGCAAATACATTATTTTCCTATTTTCCTCTCAGCTGCCGCAACCATGTTCCTATCCTGGTCCAACACAGCTTTTCATAGAATCATAGAATACCTCAAGTTGGAAGGGACCCATAAGGATCATTGAGTTCATCTCCCTGCTCCTCACAGGACTACCTAAAACTAAATCACATGACTAGGAGCGTTGTCCAGATGCTCCTTGAACTCTGACAGGCTTAGTACCATGACCACTTCCACGGAGAGCCTGTTCCAGTGGCCAATCACCCTCTCAGTGAAGATCCTTTTCCTGATGTCCAACCTGAACTTCCCCTAATGCAGGGGGGGATTCATTCCATTTCCTCATGTCCTGTTGCTGGTCACCAGAGAGAGGAGATCAGCACCTCCCCCTCCATTGCCCCCCTTGAGGAAGTTGTAGACCATTGCTGAGGTCACCCTGCAACCTTCTTTTCTCCAGGCTGAACAAGCCAAGTGACCTCAGCCAGTCCTCATAAGTCTTACCCTTGATACCTTTCACCATCATGGTCTCCCTCCTCTGGGCCCACTCTAATAGCCTGATGTCCTTCTTATACTGAGGTTCCCTAAACTGCACATGGTACTTGAGGTGTGGCCGCACAAGTGCAGTGTAGAGTGAGACAATCACCTCCCTCAATCGGCCAGCTATGCTGTGCTTGGTGCACCCCAGGACATAGCTGACCCTTTTGGCTGTCAGGGCACACTGTTGACTCGTGTTCAACTTGCCATCCTCAACCCAAACCACCAGATCTCTTTCCACAGGGCTGCTCTCCAGCCTCTTGTCCCCCAATGTGTACAGGACTACCTTGTCCCAGGTGGAGAATCCAGCACTTGCTTTTGTTAAATTTCATATGGTTGGTGATTGCCCAGCTCTCTAGTCTATCCAGATCTCTCTGCAAGGCCTCTCTATCCTTGAGGGAGTCCACAGCTCCTCCATGTTGCAGCACTACATAATCCCATACAAGAAACGCATATGTTTGAGGGGACAGATCAGGATCTCACATATTCTTTTAAAAGAACTATTTATGACACAAACTATTTTTTTCAGTGGCTGCGGGTCTGTCCCCCAGGGGGTGAGGAACTGCCCTGCCACCACCCTGTCCCCAGCTCCCTGTGCCCGTTCCCTTCTCGACTGCTCCTGTTACACCCTGAGGGTTTTCAGCTTCGACTCTTTAAGCAGTCAGGCCACCCACTAAGCTGGAATGCCTTTGTCTTAATTCATACAGCACTAAAGCACTACAAGGACCTGATTAGCATTGACAAAGTGGCTTCAACATTACTAAAATAAATTTTTAATTACTTTAATTAAACCAATGCAAATTCCCAAATGTAGATGAGTTTAAACCAAAGCTCTAGTTCATTTCCACACATGTTCTTGATTCTTCTCTGTGTCACAGAAACAGGTATCCCTTGAGGATGGCAAATAAATGAAAGCTTCTGGGTGTTGAGTAAAGCAATTGCATCTGCCAGCTGGTAAGATCATTCCAAAAACTAGATGAGCAGCTCAGGGCAAGAAAAGAAACTGCTGCTTTGAGCAGGAAAGAGGAAGCTTCAGAGGTTTTGACACTTATGCCAGACAATGAGCAACCACATGCTAAAAGCTGTACAATCTAGCCAGTGGGCAGAAGACTAAGCTTCACTAAACTGTGGGATGGAATGGATGGATGAACAGAAGGACTGAAGGACAGAAATCATTTTATTGTGCAGGAACTGGCAATGCTGGCATGGATGGATGATTACAAATAGTGGGGTTTAAGAAGTTACCAAACTTCAGGGAGAATATACCAGCTTTGGTTGGAAGCCAGTAATTAACGGCATTCACAAACCTAGTCACAAAAATGTTGGTGGCTTTTTTTGTTTTGTTTTGTTTTGGGCTTTTTTTTTAATTATCACTGAGAGCAGCAACTTCAACAGAGTGACAGCAACTTTTTTAATTGCTATAACTCACTTCCTTGTAACTTCTTGATTGCACTCAGACAAACATAGTCCTTTGTTAAATCAGTTTAAGCTAATTTGAGGTTTGGTTTACTCTAGCTTTGGTTTACTCTAGCTTGTGTACAAAGTTAAATGTGAACAACTTTATTAAAAAACAGAGACTGTTACCAACCAAATGTAGTTTCCTATTTGGCCATCATGGGGCATGATGATTATGGTAACAGCTAGGGAAGGAATGGGTCCTGATAGCCTCCGGCATCCATGCCTCTGTGTTCATCATCATTTGTGTAGAGCTTAACAACACTCTGTCTCAGATCACCAGCACACTCACTCACCCAGCTACATTCCTGCTATTTTCAAGTACTCTGCTTCATTAAACCTTAAAAGGACTCTGATTGCAGGCCACAGTTGGAAAGTAGTTATGCACTTTTTTCCTCTCTGTAATTAATACAAGAAAGTCTTTAGAGTCTTAGTCTCACACTTCCAAACTAGTTTCATTTCAGTTTACTTTTTTCTACGAGGAAGGGCAATTTTTGCTTTCTCTAACTTGGGTAAAGATTTGGTCTGAGAGTTCTCTCTGGCCTTAGATGTAGGAGTGGGTATATTTTTACACTATTTACTGTATAATAAATGTCCAGTGTGGCCACAGGTGATTTAGCAGATTACACAAGGCAATGAGACAGTTCTATATAGATTTTCTCACTTTGAATAATACTTGCTGAAGTCAAATCCTGTAGGAATAAACAGATTTGACAGATAATGTATATACAATATCCTACTGCACAAACCTATTGTTTACAGACATAACTGCATATTGGATTTTTTGACAGCTGAAAAATCACATAAAGATTTTTACCATTTTCAAGTTTTTGTAAAATAGAGAATATCAAGCTACATTTAAATACTCAATCACATCATTAAAATTTTTAAATAAATTATCCAGTAAAAGTGAGGGTCAGCATAATAGAAATGGAAATTTCAGAGATCTCTGCAATTAACCACTATTTATATATAAGCTCACTTGTCAAAGTGAGTCGCTAGGTATTATAGACCAAGTACACTTTTCACAATGTATTCAACTGTGCAAATGCTAATAACTCTGTCTTTCTTCCAGTAAAGGTACAATCACGTAAATAGGCCCACTGACATCTAGGGCTAAGGAATGACCTCCCTATTTAAGAACAAATTATGTGCCCCACTCCATTCCCCTTGCACAAAAGACAGCAGAAATTATTCTGTCCTGTCAGTTGTCTTTCTGGGAATTTCCCGTGTGACCCCCAAAGCAAGGATAAATCTAGAGTACCAGCACACCAACCCACTCCCCCTCTGGAGCGAGGAAAACAGCTCAAATGCAGTATGTTCTGCTTCTCCTCATGTGGAAGGCAATACCTACCTATAGGCCTCCTACCCATTAGTACACACATACCATCTCCAAAGATGGGCAAAAAGTAGGGAAGATGTTAGCAGGAGTTATATCTTCTCTTCATTAAGTAGAAGCTCATGTACATGGAATACGGTCAAGTATTTCACATCCTCTAAAATAAAAAACAGTGGAAGAAGGTTCCTGTTCTCTCTTGTTCTTATTTTATTCCTTATTTTATTCCTGACAAAAGTTATTATTCAAAATCTATCTACTTATTTACCCACAGAGTTTCCTGACACTACTATCTGCTGACTACTATCTCCCAAAAATTTAAACTGTGATTCCTTTCAGTAGCCTCTGTCTGCTGCTTCCTGCATCACCTTCTTCAAAACTCCTAGACATTTGGTAATATTTGATATCAAGCAATTTAGCAAGAGCTCCAAAAAAATTAATTGCAACTGAAAATGGGCACGTGATTTCTAAATAAAATTCTTGTTAAATAATAACAGCTTGACTGCATTCAGTAAAGGGATTGAGCATGTGAAAATACTGAATTCTAACCAAGCAAGTCTTTAAAGTGAAAGGGTGAAATGAAGTCTCAAAAAGAAGCGTAATACCTAACCTTGCTTGAAACATTTAAGACTGTCTTTTCTCACTGGGGTTTATTACAAGGTTTCTGATGAAAATATTCTCTTTTGCAATGTAATTTTTGTTTCCCTAGTTTCACTGCAGTAAATATCTTTTTCTTCCACATACCTGCAACTGTCTGTACTTTTCCCTCTTCCAAAGATTATACTTATTGAGAACTTGCATTCAGATCAGCTTGTTGCTAATTTTGAGGTACAGTGGAATTCTGTTAGATAGAATGCGAAACAAAAGGACATGCTAGAAACTGACAGACACCCAAAAAATTATTCAATACTGAAAATATTTGAAATGGAATTTGCAACTTGAAAGGGTTTTCAACAGCATATGAGCACCAGAATGCACAGAAAAACCTAATTAGCAATGATACAAAGAGAAATGAACAAGTCTTTTGTTTTGTTAATTATAAAGGGATTGAGAAGACTGACAATGGGAATTATGCCTCTATTCTTGAGAAATTAGCTGCTTTTTAAGAAATAAAAATCAAACAACATGAAATTACACAGGCCCACTACCCATGTGAATTTTGGCTCCTCAACTCCAAATAAGCAGGTTTCTATTGTTAATGCTAAAAGTCAAGGTCAATTTGCTTGCTTCTACAAAAAAATAAACCCATATGGTATTCTTTTCTAGGATATATTAAGCTAATACCAATGAAGTTACAGTACTTGGTTTAGCTCCCATAGAAATAAATGGTAGAAAACCTTCCTCTGATGAAGCTAGGCCAAGACCAAGCCTGTAATTCTCATTTGAAATCCTTATGACTAGAACAAGGAAACCTGTAAATAACTATTGAACTATAACCTATAACCTTGTTTTCAAATGCAGCTCAAGATTTAAAGTTTAACAAAACAACTCATGAATTCTAAAGAATATGGTATAGTTGTTTTTTCCTAGGATGTTTAACTTTGCATTCAGAAACTGAAAGGTGATTTTCAAGACAAACTTTGACAAAAATAAATCATGAGACCAAAGCAGGCTTCTTTGAAAGGAAATAAAGATACTTTTAATTGCTACTTTTTCCAAAGAAGAGAGTTTTAGACCTCCTGGGGATATACCTGAACAATCCACAGACAAGCAAATGACACTTGATTAACTTTGGCAACAGAATGGGAATACAGCAATATGTTACAGCATTTGAAACAACAGACTTGCTAGTTAGTAATAAGCAGGGGAATTACTCCTTCACTATTATTTTAAGTATGACACAGATGTTTTATTGTCATCCAACAACATATCACAGTAAAGCATCTTTAAGCAACCAGCCTTTAAGAATGAAATTTGAATAAAACAAATATATTATTTTTCTGTGAAAATAACTTCTGTCATTACACCTTTCCTTCAGTTAATTGCATTTCTAAATGTCTTGGCAAGAATTTCATAGTACACAGCAGATTCATTAGGCAGCTTTAATAAGATCATTCAAGCATTTGTTCACATGAAAAGTTCATCCAAAAGCATCAAAATTCTAAGCCAGTATCACGATACTTATTATTAAGGCAGACATTCAGGCATTCTACTACTTTTTATATTTATTTAGATTGCCAACTTCACAGCAAATATATTAGTGTTGTCCTTGTATGTCACATGCTTTCAATCCCTGGAGTTAAATTAATTTGGCTAACATCCAGCTACAAATCACTTAGTTAAAATTATCATTCCCTTGGTGAATATTCATTGGATCAGAAAGGAAATATAAAGTGAAAGATGATCATAAGCAACTTGTCGCTACTTGAACTTTAACCTAATCTTGTTGTTATCCACAAATGATTGGTTATTTTCCATTCATGGGCAATAATCTCTGTACTATTAGTAATTAATATATAAATAAACATTCTACATAAACCAAATTACTACTGAACAGTATTTTGCAGGCCACACCCACTAAAAACTGTGAGTGAATTTTCAAAATTAATTCAGTGAAAATTCATTGAATTAATTTCAAAACCAATCAAAAAAAGAGCTGGAAACTGTGACTAGTAAGAAGAAAGTAAGGAGGAAGTAACAGTCTGTCATAAAACTCTTAAGGGAAACAAAAGTTTTTCACAAATCCTTTGTTAGTTAAATGCACAATCTATGTAATAGCAACTGAAGAAAACAATATTAAGCTCTGTTAGCCTACTCTGTCCTTAATTCAAATTGTTGAAGTGTCTTCATGTCTGAACTTACTAAATCATATTTTCTATTTTGCTCAAAAAAGATAAATATGAGTGACATCCAGGCAGGGGAGTACACAAATTCAGCTTCATATTTGTCCTTTGGATGCCCCTGAGAGTGGGTACATTGCAGAGGCAACATGCTAGAATTCTGAATACAAGAATATCAGATACTGTTTATTTCAAATAAAATTGCATGAATGGGTGGGATGGAATACCACCACCACTACTGGTAAGACATTTGATTCTTGCAATGTATTAATGTGAGGCTTCTTCAGATCCAGGCCTAAAACCATCTCCTAGACAATACATCCCAATGAAGGAGACTGTGATCAAGTTCTTTATAATTTTAGCTCTATTTAAGCTTCTTAAACAAAAAGTTCAGAGACAATTTTTATCCTGAAAGAAATCTGGTTACTTTTATATACAGTATTATTCTGGTGAAATACATTTAAGGACTGCTATGAATAATAGTGATAACTAACAAACAGTGCCAGTGTACATTTCACCACAAAAACTCTACAGATATTCCTTTATTGGTTATAGTTACTATTTGTGGGTTGCTGATTGTGTTCGGTTTTTTCTTTTTATTGTTTTAGTAACAGTATATATTTCTGAAGGATTAAGCAAAATATATGACTTCTTATTTTACACATCTAATTTCTGGTAATGATTTTAATGTAGGTGTCTGTACTAATCATACTGGTGATTTTGGATTAAAGATTTAAAGGTAACAAATAAAGAAAAAAAAATTCTAAATCTTTCACCACAGGGTGGATAATGTTTCTGGATAAGTTTTCAAAGGCTTGTATTTAATATAATGAAAGCAAGTGAAAAAAATGGCGGTATCTATGCACAGCATGAACATCTTCATCAAAACAAGCCACTGATGACTCAAGGATTAACTCCCACACAATTTAAATTAATTTTATCAAGTGATTACATCTAGGTACTATTGTTCCCCTTCCCTTTTTCAGCATCTTCATCTCTTTTCCTTGCAAAACAAGAAGAAAAGTTTAAGTCCTAAATACCAGCTCCATAAGGGTTGTGAGCTATCTAAAATGGTTAGCAAAACATATGGAAAACAATTAGCATGAGAGTGAATTCAGATCTTTGCCAAAGGAAGGCATTATATGTGTTACAAAGGTGATAAGGATAAAACAAACGTGTTGAAATTAACAAAGCTAAAATTCTATGGCTCTTGCAGAATCTGGTTAATATATAGATTACATATCAGTTTTCAACTTTTCTGCCCTTCTTACAAGCCATGATTGGACACAGATATTGTGGATGGCAGATTAATAAATCCTACATCAGTAAATGCTTGCAAGCAGAAACTTGATATATACTGAAAAATTTCCAAAAGCCATTAGATTTGTCATTTTAAAACACTAACATTTTAATTAGAAAATCAGACAGCCCATACTTGCAATATTGTGATGCTCAAAGGAACAAAGATGTCCAAACTTGTTCTGTCATAAGCATTTCCAACAATAAAAACCTGCTTGGCTTAAGACTCAGCATTTATCATTATTATAGTTTTGGAAAAGAAGAATTATTGTGACTCTTTTCATCTTGCTTTCCTCATTTATCATTTTTTCTTCCATTTGTGATTCTTTAGTGATTTTCATCATTAATACCATCCCTCCATATTAGCTATTACAATGTCATTTATTACCTGAACTGCTCACTGCAATAAGTAAAGACATCATTTCACAATGGCAGCATTTACCTACTCCAATTCTGATACAGGCTTATCATTTAATACTACACATTTCATATGATAGAACTGTCAAATCACAGGGCACTCAGAAGTGGAAATCACACAGTTTACAAAGTGATTCTAGCAGTACTATTTAGGCTGTAGCCTTCATAAGGAAAGTCCAAATGTACTAAAACATATCTATTTATAATAATTTTTTGTTTTTAACATTTGCTAAGTATAACACTGACTGTCATTTAGTAATGATTACAGCTTTAAATATATTCTTGTTAATTTCTCTGATGGTTAATTAAAGAAATGGAGTCGGTCACATCTCATTTGGGTTCAATCAGTTTGGCTTCATGTGTTACTGAGTCTTCAGTCTATTTATTTACATAGAAATTGCATTTTATTCCATTATCTAAAATCTTATCTAACTCTTCCATTCTAACTTCTTATGTGAATGAAGAGGTATCTCATGTGGATAGAGCCAACTGTCCTTTCCGTGCCACCTGCAGGCTAGCCTGAGTCCCTATTTGAATCTCTGTCAGACATGGGCCAGAAGTTAGATTATACTGATTTATAACACAAAAAAAAAACCCCATTTGTTTACATAGTTCAGTGGAAATCCCCCATTCTACTCAAATGCCTACATTTCTGTTGATCAGAATTACATTATTCTGCTTGCACTACTAACAAAATTATGATGGAGAAGAACCTTCCATCTTATTCTCCACCATACCCTGATTGCTACATATTTTTCAGGGTATATATTTTATAAAAGGATGAAAATTGAAAGATGGCAGCATTCATAAATGTTTTGACACACACACATGTTATAGGTCTTGCTCTTGCAGTGTTTTGCAAAGGTATCATGAATGAGTACAAATGAAGAACACTTAATACTGACCAAAGGTAAAAATTCAGTTATACAAGCAGGAATAATGCAATTAGGTTTGTTTAAAATGAAGCAAACACTATACTTTATTTTCAGTTTTGGAAAACTTTATTCAGAAAGACTTGACTCTTAATGAATTTGCCCAAACTAGTTTGAAGTAATATCTACTATCTTTAGCAAAAAAACCCTTATTTCCAGGGCTCAAAATACAGGCAGTTTATTGCATTTCAGGAGTTTTCATAGGGTAGTGGAAAAGGCTGACATATTTAAAACCAATCAACACATAGCTCTCAACTTACATGTTTTTCATACCTTACGTTATTATGTTCAATCATGTATGAAAATGCGATGAAATATCACTGCTTTCTGGAAACTTCTAAATATCTACAGGTTTATTGGTAAACAACAGAAAATATAACCACTCAGCAATAGTACTCATCACACTCTTTTGTTGAGGCTTACTTTGCTCTCACTTTCTACTTTATACACTCTTTTCTCCCCACTCACTCCATTTCTCCCTAAAATACCTTCACATGTCCACAGTTTCCACCACTTTTTCCTCTTCATTGTGATCCATTCTCTTAATCTTCTTTCAGAACACAGCTAGATATCTTACTCTGCTTCAAACTCCAGTAATATCTTCTCCAAACATGCCTTTCTGCTTCAAACACGGTACCATAAGTCTGCTCTTGGTAATACCTCTGCTGTTGTTGTGCCAGCTGACAGCTATTCAAAGCCTCTGAATACCTCATTCTTTCCAAATTCTTGCCATTCCAGAGACCTGGACCTTTCAGTGTGATACAACTTCTATACTTGCCTTAGCTTATAGAGGCCTGCCTCCTGAAACAGACTGTGAGGAAGAATCTGTTGTGCTTCTCCTCCAAATCATCTCTTGCCTCCATTATCTTTCTTCTGGAACTACACAGAAAACAGTGACTTCCCTCTTTTCCTCTCTCTCTGCCATGTACTTATGTTCAACTGTTCACTATCAGCTCCCTTTTGTTTTCAGTTCTTCCTTCTACATATTCTTCCTCTCATCTCTTTGCTTTATTTTCTATGTTAATTAATCATTTTCTCCTTAACCTCCTCATGTATTTGTCATTTTCTTGCTGACCCACTTCAGCTCTTCTCCAAATCCACCACTCCCCCAGAAGAAGTTCAACAGACTTGATCTTCTCAAAACACTGGTTTTGGTCAAGTTATTCTGACAACACAAGGTCATACAGCCCTTAAATTACATCCTTCACCCCCAAATAGGATAAAGTTTGGGTCTCTCTCTTCTTCAGAAATCTTCTCCTCCTTGTAAGAGTTTGGGGTTTTTTTTCCTCTTCTTTATTTCCGTTTCTTTGGAAATACACACAGTTAAAACTCCCAACTGCACACTCAGCATCGCATGTCTCATTTGCTGCAACATCAGTTTCTCTGCCCTTAGCAAATGCAATCTTGTTCCACTCATACCCACTCAGAATGCTGCTACAAAAATGATTCTCCTAATTTGTTGCTTAGATCATGTCAATACTGCCCCTGCTGTATTGCATCAAGCAAGCTATTGCTCTACATTTTATAGGTCCCCAAAACAGATACAAGAATTATATCTTTTCAGTTTAGCATGTATGTACTATTAAAGGGGTATGGCTGGACAGCAGCAGAAAAAAATGCTGGGTTTTGTGGTCCTGGTCACTGCACACTGAACTACCTGAAAGGAGAAGGTCTTCCCTCCCCCAAAAAAACTGCGTTTGCCAGGAGAGAGAAACTTCTGGAGTGCTGGATGGGGTCCTTCCTGCAGCAGGTCTCTCTTACACACAGACCTCAGATATGAAAAATAACAGATGAAAACTTTAAAGATACAGATGGTACACGCAAGTCATCTGTGACACCTTGGGGCTTAACTGGGGCAGTGATAGGGATGGGGGAACAGATGGGGAGAGGGAGAGGAGTGTGTGCTGCAGACTATTTTAAAGAGTCTGTACAAGGTGACGGTGAAATGCAGGTCTATTTTCAGTAGACTTGAAGCACTACTCCAGGGTCTACACTTCATCAGAAAATTGTAAAAGGCTTTTAAATTTTTAAAAAGCAGGAAATCATCGAGCTAACCAATTGCAAGATAAGCGTTATGGGGTCCAGGACACATGCAACCAGGACATGTCTCAGTGTCCTGACTGCAGTTACTTAAGAGTCTTAACAGGATCCAAATGAATCTTAGAAAGTAAGTAGCATTGTTTAGTGAAAGTCAGGCAAACAGCAGAAATAACTTAAGGAACATTTATTTTACATACATATAGGACTCTCAATGCAAATAGAAAATGATGTGGTTTGTGAGCAATCCAACAGGCACTGAAGAGATAAGAAGGACATCAGGCTATTAGAGTGGGCCCAGAGGAGAAAGACCAAGATGGTGAAAGGTATCAAGGGTAAGACTTATGAGGACTGGCTGAGGTCACTTGGCTTGTTCAGCCTGGAGAAAAGAAGGTTGCAGGGTGACCTCATCAATGGTCTACAACTTCCTCAAGGGGGGCAATGGAGGGGGAGGTGCTGATCTCCTCTCTCTGGTGACCAGCAACAGGACATGAGGAAATGGAATGAATCCCCCCCTGCATTAGGGGAAGTTCAGGTTGGACATCAAGAAAAGGTTCTTCACTGAGAGGGTGATTGGCCACTGGAACATGCTCCCCTTGGAAGTGGTCATGGTACCAAGCCTGTCAGAGTTCAAGGAGCATCTGGGCAAGACTCCTAGTCATGTGATTTAGTTTTAGGTAGTCCTGTGAGGAGCAGGGAGTTGGACTCAATGATCCTTATGGGTCCATTCCAACTTGAGATATTCTATGATTCTGTGATTCTAAGAGAAAAGTCCTAAACTTCATTCATGTCACTGTTTTAAGGCAACACTTATTTTTAAAAAATATTCTTTCACTGGCATAGGAAATTAAGAAATAAAATCTCTATATCATGCCCTTTATTAAACCTACCTAGCCATAGGCTGACTGGCAATTTACCTCTAATTGGACAGTTAGAGATTTAACCATATCATCATGTCTCTAGCTTCCGTAGACGAGCATTCAAGACATTTTCCACAGATGTGAATGGCAAAAAGAGAGAGGAACTATATGTATTTTTGATGAAGGCTAGATCCAGCACAGCATAAAATATCTTGATCAATATAAAAACAAAAGCCTACCAAAAATCATATAATTACTGTTCCTTAGTTTATTAACACTCTCTTTCAACAGAACAAAATATCTTACAGGTATGCTCTTAAGGATTTTTCAATAGAAAAATTACTACTGTTAAAAGTCCATGCTGTTAAAAAAGGTGTCCTTAATAATATTATACAACTTATAAAAATCGTTGATTTTAAAAACTCATCAATAACCACCAGTTTGCACTTAAAGATGTGGAGGGTTTTTTATTACAGTTTCTAAATCATACATTTACAGTCTTATCCTACAAAACACAGCAAAGAAATGAAATTTTTACTTTCACACCTATGCAGAATGAACATACATCCCAGAAGTACAAAACAGCAGAAGAATAAAATGTGACATAATTATCTGTCAAGGTGACTACAAGGCATCACCATGATGTAGCTTTGAAAGAGACCTGTGCAACCTATTAGCAGTAAAGAACAGAAAGTATCACTTTGATACTGCATACAGATCCAGCCATCCATTCTGAGGCAATTCAGAACACGCGACAAGGAGAGGTAATAGTGAGACCAAAAGTCACACTCTATTTAACAAAAAAACCTACCAGGATTCAGTTTGTCTGACAAAGCAAAGACAGAAGACTATACGATATTTCTCTATATATACTAGGGGCAGAAATTGGAGCAAAAAGAGGGAAGAAGTTCTTACTGCTTTTTTTAAATACTGTGAGGACAGGACCAATGACCATAAACTTAGCCTGAGATTAAACAAATGCTATAATCATTCCCAAAGAAAAGCCCACAAATATGAAAAGGCAAAAAAAGACTAACTACTTACAGGATAAAACTTGAGACATTTTTTAAGTATATGATGTTGATGCAGGAGATAGAAGGAGACAGATTTTCATGAAGCAAAGGGTCTATTTTAGCTTCCTTTTCCCAAATGTATAGGGAGAGAACTTTGTACTATTGCCCTAGAAATGCCAGTACATTACTGATCAACACACTTTGTGATAGTACCAAATTGCATTCATTCTCATCACTTCCTTGGAAATGCAGATACTATGTTATTTGATGAGCACAATTTCAGCTTTCCTAAATGCTCTATTCAGACAGGAACTTAATGAAGAATATCCAGTTATTTCATCAAATAGTAGTTCATCTGCTGGATTCTCAGATAAGTGAAAATCAGCTGAAATATTCTCCATTTTAAGAAGTGGAAGCAAGTTTTATACAGCTGGCATCTCACGTAGCAAACACACAAATAATGAACTAGATACAACTGTCACTCCTGAGTCACCACTGTACACTTCCCACATATTTTTAGACACCACTGATTTACGATACAGTAGACTAACATACTGCAAATCACAGAGGTAGCTGTAGTGTCTTCCTGTAATCTAATCACATTGGCAAACTGCAAAACCTTTACCCGTGCTGATGAGCAATTATACTTGTCTGCCCAGTGAAATCAATCTCCCTGAGAATGAACACTCACCAGTAGCATAACCACTATATAGCTGAACATAGTCCTGCAACTGCAGTGCTAATCTGTCATGTGCTTTTGAGCAAACAGCAATATAATGTACCTCTGTAATAATTTTCATCAAACTTTTCATTTTTTTCCTCCTTTTTTTTTTTTTTAATTAACATCAACTAAAGAAAAAATTTAAAACATATGGTGTGTGACAACAGTGGTGCTCTTCTGGTCCTAACTTTGAACTTAGACTTTGGGGAAAAAAAATAGTATATAGTAATATATATTGTGAAAACGGATTGTTAACCCACTACTTTCATTATTGAACATTTCCTCTCCCAATCAGTCATTTTTAGATATGTGAGAGCATCCCTGGGAGTTTACCAAGGGAAGTCATGATTCCTACTTGTTTCTTGGCAAGTAAGAATTTATGATTAATATGGCCCTACTAAAGGAAACCAATAACATTGTTTAAAATAATGCTTTTTAGGAGCCCAACAGAGGTAATTTCTACACAAAAATGACCTTGATGATAACAGTTTGTTTTTATTGATACTATCTATCTTCAGTGTGATTTGACTGGATATTGAAGTTGTTACTTTTCGATATTTATGCTGAAACGTCCATATTTCATAATCTGCCATTTCAGTTTTTAGTCTGAAGGAAATGAACATGAATTATACAAATGCAGTATATGCAGACATCAATCTCGCAACACAGATTGTTTATTTTAATCAATGTCACCTAGTCATATGCCCACACTTGTCAGCATGGCCCTTTTTTACCATCTTCAACCCTACTCCAGCCACCTCCTGATTACATTCATGCTCATACAGTATACACCCTGATTAACACCATTTTATTTCCAGTATTAGGAACATGTAGCATAAGTTGTATGGGGTCACGTATAAAAATAACTGGTTCTATAAAGGTCAGCTATTATAATTCAGTCTATCACAAATGAACGTGACAGTGCAAGACTAAGAGCAATTTTATTCCCTGGCCACAGTCACATGAGGGTTACAAAGGCTTAAATCCCACAACAACAGTGGGATGACACACAAACACAATGTCTGCTATTATGGTCGCTTTGACAAGTTATTACTAACTGAAAGATGTCTACTGATAGCATCAGGGAGTAAAGTAAGTATATATGCATACAGTTCCTCTGTGACAAGTTCGTGTAACAAAGAAGTATTTGGTGCGCTCTGCTCTATCAGAGAGGCTACCAATAAAGTACTTGGAAAAAATAAACCATTCTCAAGGATGAACCCAGCTGATCAAGGCCAACATACACACAATCCAGCATTAGTGATGCTGTGAATAGAGACATACAGCCTCCAATGATGTCAACATTCTTTTATAAATATACATATTTACTTAGATATTTACATACACACAGAAATTATGAAAAAATGTAAGTATAGATAGTTGAAGTGCACAATCAGAATTGCTCCTGTCAAATAGACTAATAGAACAAATTGAAAGGCTAGCCAATCTCAAAATATAAAAGTGACTATAATTATCACAAGACTACTTTGCATTAGAATATAAAATAACAGACAGCCTTTCCCACTTATAGATTTAATTTATTTTTACGCTTGTCAGATTCAAGTTTGATCAAAACTGCTGCAAACAAAAGACTAGTAAATCCATGGTCCATTGGACAGTTATTGAAATGTCAATTTATTTTACTTGCTTAGTTCTATTAATTATATTCACAATACTAATGAGGAACACTAAGCTCTTTTCTTGGGATAATTCTTTATATATTTCTAAGTGAATGACTATGTAAGATAAAAATAAAATCACCTCATTTAAACATTTAAATTTTCCTAGATTTTTAAGAAATCTCAGTAAAAAACTTGATACATCCACATGTTAACTACTCTTCTCAGAGCTTTAGGACATATGGATAAAGTATGATATTACCCCATAGCATCATTATAGAACTACAGTAATTTTAGTAGCCTGAAGCATTAAGGTAAAAATAACATATTTCAGTGGTGACAGCATTTGAGTTGTTTCCAGAATTATTCCTCTATTTATAAACAGATCTTGTTGAGGACTTGCAGGACTTTTGACATGATAGACTCAATACCTAACTATACTTAAATCAATGGTTCTCTGGCACATTCCCCTTTTCTCTAAACATTTAGGAAGTCATGGATCCAACTAGTTCTCTGATATAAGAGGTCAACCTATCTGCTTTTATAACCTACAGAGATTTCTAAGTGAGCCTTTAGATGCCAATTAGCTAAAAAAGCAGCACGCTAGTGCTCTCTGGTCAGCTCTTAGCAGACTTCCTTTGTTAAGAGAAAGGGAGAAATTATACTGGTCTCATCTCTCTGGAAGATAACTCTGGCCTAGGTGAATTGTGAGCTGCCCTCTTTGGGCAGCTTTAAGCTGTGCTGTGCAAAACCACAGACTGAGCTGAGAGATATAACCCACTATTCCTAAAAATGTTTGGTAAATGTGTGCATGCTGTAGTACATTCTATATATGTTTACATTGTATTAACTGTAAGGAATTTATGGATACAGCAATAATGACTATTGCATTTCAGAGTTTCTGTGCGATTTCCTTGTGAGACGGCAAACATATATGAAAGCAGAAGCGGATCAGACTTATGTAAAGCTCCTATTAAATCTTGAAGTCTGAACTGAATAGCTTGCATGTAAAAGAAAATACATGATACTCTAAGCTTAAAGATGGTTTGAGAGTCTCACATGACAAGGAAAGGGAAAGGGAGAGAAAAAGTAAAAATAAAAAATGAAAAAATAAAAAGAAGAAAGAAAAAAGGAAAGAAAATTAGGAATTTGCTGCAGACATGTAAACAGACTACCAGCTGAAAAGCTGATGATTCATGAAGACCAGCTCATGCAAGTGTTTAGCCAAACAAGAGATGACAACTAACTTCAAATCTTACAAGGCTAAAATTGGTGGGCTTTTTCCCTCTCATCTTAGTTATGAATAAGAGTTAAGTTTTAAAATCCTAATAATTTATAATAAGAGCATCATACTGGGTGACTGAATGTTTTGCTCAACCTTAATTGAAGTGTTCCCAAGACATATCAAAGACTTCATAAGATTAAAATAGAATAAATTTTATCCATCAGAGAGCTTGAAAATAAATTATTAAGATTTGGTTTCTATCACTTCTGTGGTTATCATTTTGTTACTTTTACCTATATATTTTTACTTCTTTAGTATTATTCTAAAGAGAAAATCATGACTCTCTTTATTCCAACTCATCTTTTCTATATTTTCTCTATTTGAATGACATATGTCCAGTTAGAAACTCCTGTATTCTCTATGTAAAATGGAGTTACACCCACAATGCATTTGTTTTGTATAATATGTAGCTAGACCATTTTTGTAACTTTTCCCAGTAATCTATAAACCGTTCAACACACAAAGCAAAGGCTTTTCCTTGCTTGAAGAGCTTGTAGTCTCAGAAGAAACTAGGATGATATGACTATGAAGGCCATGAAAGGGAAACTGAACAATGATTAATACCACCACCACCCCAACACAGACACACACACACATTTCTTATGGAGATTGCAAAAACAATTTTTTAGTGCCACTGAAGCAGAAGAAGGACAGACTGTCTTTTATTTAAAGACACCACTGGGAAAATGCTTTCTGCCTCAGGTGGAGCAGCTACGCCTACTCTAATACAGTATTACAGACAATGCTGAAAGAAGAAATCGAGGGCATCTTTGAGCATATGAATATGCTTTTTTTTTCCTAAAATCAGGCAGGGAAACAATCTTCTCAGCCTACACTACAGATGTAGATCCATATGTATCTTTCTTCTTTTCAGTATTTGGAGAGTTTATTATTATCCGGTTTATTATCAGACACAGAGATAGGCATTTTTGGTGCGCTCATTATGCCTTCTGGTATTCTGATCAAGACTGGCAGGTGCTGACCAGCAGGTCTAGAGCAGGAGAGGTGCCCTCTGCAATAGTTCTGAAGTTCTGGTCTCCCAGTCATCTACAGTTGGTGACAAGCAGATGTCCCCTCTGGCACAGGCACCCAGGTTTCCTTTCCAGGGAACTTAGGACATATCTAAAATATAACGGGGATGTGGCTGGGGTGTGCACCTGTGTTTCATAGTTGGAGACAGTCCCCATGACTCTACTTTAAGAACAAGATTGGACTAAGCAGCACAGCACGTTGAAAGTAGAACAGATTGTGACTATGTAAATAGTAAGCTGTTGAGTCTTCAGAAAGCAATCAGTGTTGAAGGATGATTTTGGCCCTGAGAAAAATTGTGCTTATTGGCATTAAGAGTGGCATAGGACAGAAACTGTGGCAAATGAAAGGGTAAAATATTTCACTAGGAAGAAGAAGAAAACATTTCCATGTGCTGAAGGCTTCTAAAGATAGCTTTATGGGTTTGCTTGCATTGTAACCTTCAAGGCACCAAATGCATTTATTTTAAGGCAGTAATGAAAACATTTATTTCGGCACACTGAAAGAGCAATCTCATACTATTACTATACTGTAGTAAAGTTTAATCCATACCATCCTCAGCTGTGGCAGTTCCGATAATATATAGAAGTATGTTATCAATGCCTGGAAAACAGCAGGGAAGCAGCTAGTCAAAATAAAGCATGTCAGTTCTGCAGTATACATACAAATATGATTGAATTTCTTTTCCTATGTTATTATAACTGCTCTGCTACAGTAATTGCTAGGGTCTCATAATGACAACATGGGCAAGAAAAATGAAAAGAAAATTAAATAAAAGCAGGATGACCTGGTAACAAGAAACATAAACCTCCTTCTCCCTGGGACTAAAAGATTATATTTAATCAACAAATGTGTGCTTTGAATTTGAGTCAAACTACCTCGAAAGACCCTTGACCAAAGACAATTACAATCAGTGAATGGCAGTTGTTTTATGCAGTTCAGTATTTTCGAATTTGAATCACTTTTTTCACCCAGAGTCCAATAATTCTATATTAAAATAAAGTGCTAATAATATCATGCTAAGTACACTGGCTTAAGGGTAGAGAAGTTCAAGAGTAAGAAATGTTCCTGCTTCCTATTTACCTGGCACTTAACTTTAAAGCTCTGCATCGAGCATGATATTCAGCTCAGATAACATATTACAACTGCACACTAAACTAACAGTTCTGTACTGAGTTTCCATTAAAATTCTCTACCACAAAGAGGTTCAAAATTCACCCATGAAAATATATTCCTGGAAGGCATTGGGTCTCATCTCAAGAATGGATATTTTGATTTTTTCACAGGAAGTATGCGAGGACAAATTTTAAAAGTAATCTCTGAAAACATAGTGAACTAAACATCGATTTGAAGAAGGTTGGTCTGACAAAGGAGCCCTCAGTGGGGTGCAGAACTTTCACTCACTCCAAGCACTCACTGGAAGGTGGCTGGAGTCTCTGACAGCAGCAGCAGCCTTGGCTCCTGCCCAGTGCAGTCACAGAGCTCCGGTAACATGTCTCCATGGCAGTACAGATGGATCCCCTTCAAGCATATGTCCCTAATGTGAAAGGCTGCAGTCCTCTTATACTCTAACATAAGCTTTCCACATCCTGTTCCGTTCTACAAAGAGGAACCAGATTTATTTTGCTTCCTTCTGCCATATGTGCTTCTGTAGAGAAAAGAGGATTTGTCCTAGTAAATGAGAACATCATACAAGAGGAAAAATATTAGTATCATTTTCTCTCTCCCTCTCTCTCATGCACAGACTTGACAGAGAAAAAAAGCATTAAATATCAAGAGTTTAATGTGGAAACTTGCTTCTGATATTTTTTAAATACATATTCATGCTTAAACGTTCTAAGCATTTAATACAATTAATAGAATTTTGTAATGTTTTTGTCCATCTTCTAGCCATCTTATGCAACATAGTGAAGGAAAAGCAGAATATTTCTGATCCATGTTCCAAAGTCATGTTCTTGCATCTTTTTCTCCAAGGTACCATTTGTAGCCATGTTGTTATTTCTCTTTAAGGTTTATTAAGCATTGCAAGTCTCCCTCTGGAACCTAAATATCATTGGAGGATAAGTAATTACAGAAAATGGCTCCAACTGCTGCTATAATAAACAAAATTTTCCTAGTCAGAATAATATTTTCATGTTTGTATTGGTAAATAGTTGCGTGTGAACTACTGCTATAGTGAAGCATCTTTGAGACAAGTGATTTTGATAGATCCTCATAACAATCCCACTGCAATAATCTGTATGTAAACTCAGTTATTTCCTTTCTTTCTTGTGGAAAGGGTAGGCTACAATGTGAGGAAACTGAAATGCACAAAATTACCTTTGCATTCTCTTCATCTGCCCATGGCTGAAGGCAGCTTTATTTTACATTACAAGATTATCCAAAGTCAAAACTGGTGTCAAAGAGCACTTTGTCATCTTCTTCATGGCACGGCTTTCTCATTAAATCAAAAATAGTGACAATGTCAGGGCAACAGGTTGGCTTTATACTATGGGAAAATCAGTTCTTGACCTAAAAGAAGTCTGCTTGGACTGATTAAACTAACTTTAAGGCCAGATTGTGCAGGTGTTTGGCACAAAACAGCTACTCCACAGGATCAAGCTAAGAAGGTTTCTGTGGGAGAAAGAACAGAAGGTAGTTACCAGATTGATAACATAATAGAAAAATGTCTCCCATGGATAAAAGTCTAATGAAATTTTGGCTGTGAACTCTTCAAACAGAAGTGTGCATGTTTGTGCATTTGAAACGCCAAGCATCTATCCAGCCTCCAGAACTATCTTTTGTGCAGTTACTTTGACTGCCAAATCTGACACAATTTGTATCACAAGTACAGGAGCTGGAATGTGAAACACCAATTACCAGAGCAGAAAGATACCCTTGGGTGTAGTTATTAAATATGCATGTATATTCATGAATACTTCACACTTCTCCACTGACCACACTACATGAACACTCACTAAAATATGTAAGAGTTCATGAAAACTGCATGAATGACAATGAACATCAAATGAGACATTTTGTATCACTTTCTGATATGTGTCATCTAGACCTTCAGGGATACTATCTCACTGTCAGACTCTTCAGTATCTAGCTTAGAAGCTCTGAATTACCCTCTGCAGGAATCTGCACAGGCTGTATAGAAAACATGCAACACCTAAGTTACAAGCTTGCAATAGGTTAACATAAACACACACGAATCTACATACATCAGTACAAGGTATCATCCTTGCAATCAACATTCAGGCAATCATTTCTCCAAACATTTCTGATTCTTTCCCATGCTTCTTCATCAAATAATAGTCTCAATATATTCTGGCAAAACTCAAGTTTCCCACTTTTCAAAATGCAAGTAAGGCTCCACTATTAGCAATAACATGGCATTTCCACCCTGTTATAGCATATACACAAAGTATTTATGAATAACTCAGCCTCTTCCTTGCTGCTGACTTTTCAGACTGCTCTTGGAGTTCCTCTCTCAACCCAGTGTTCCCTCCTCTTAGGACACTGAAAGGTGCCAGATCAAGCAGTTCTAGAAGAAAGGTCTTAGACATGATCAATAAAACAACTTGAAGTGACAATAAAATGTGTCTTTTCATGGTACCATCTGGAAATACAGGTCTCCTTAACTGGTCTACTTTTATGTCTATTCTGAGAATTGAAATTATTTTCTTGTTACACTGATATTTCCTCTGTCTACCCTCTCAAAATTATTTTTCAGGCCTACTACACCCAATGCTCCTCCTAGAGGAATAGAACCGACTTGTCCATAACTTCCCAACTGTAGATACAAAATCACATTGCGATATCTATAGATAAATCACACAAATTAGGCAACTGACCACATTGTAAACTCATTTGCTATAGATCAGTTGCAATATATTCAAATGCATACATGGAGTAACTTACACTGATCTAACTAAATTGATTTAAATACCAGTTTAATTTAGATCAGTGTCACTTCTTTTTGAGGGAGGGCCTTAAACAGACATTTCTTCCCATTCAATGTAGGCATTCTCTGGATGTAACATATGACTTTCCTGTTTGTAGCAGCACAGATATCCTTTACATAGGTTTGATTTAACTCCACCAAAGTGGGTGAAAGCTTTCCACTGACTCTGAATAGCTTTGAATTAGTTCTGTGGTGGAAGATACACCTTTATGAGCTAAATACAAAAATATTACATCCTGGTTATTTATCTGTCTGATGTACAATATACTGTTCTGGTCTCTCATCTCAAATAAATCCCAATTATCGTTCTTTTCTCTTCCTATGCCTGTTTGAAGCAAACAATTTAGATCCTTTTTTTCTTTGCATTTAAAAGCTTATTTTCTGCTCCCTACTCAGTTGTTGTGCCATGACTAACAATGTATGCTATTAAAAAATAGCTGTATTTAATCCTCAAAACAAAGTTTCTTTTCTTCTCTGTTATTACATAGGAAAGTAATGTGGATGGATCAAACCGTTTGCCCTCAAATGCCATTATGAGTGGATAATGAAGGAAAAAAAGGTGCAACTTATATTGGATTACTGGGCTGAAAGCAGGCTATTCTAGAGCAATTACGGAAAACTTACTTATTTACATATAAATAGCTAAGAAATTTCAACAGAAAATGTATGTTAAGACATAAGAAGTTCAGTAAAACAAAGCTTAGGTGCATCTGAGTGCTTGGCGGGGCAATTACAACAACCATGCATCTAACAAACAAAAGATAGATAGAAAGTCATTATACAGTCTTTATAGGAAGAAAAAAAAACATGGATTTTTTTAAAAAGTATTCCCACAGCAATTAGAACTCCAATATCATGAATGCCTGACTTTCTGTTCAACTATTTTTGAAAAGGTTCAGTTCTAATATCAGCCAATCATGCTTATACAGAGAACAATATTGAGAATATAGTTTGAACACACTGCATCTCTACTTCTGCCTAGGAATACCTTAATTATAGCCCAGGGCTCAGTCAGCTGGATACCTACGAGTTAAGTCAGTGGTCCTTAACTTTTTGTAGCTTCTCTTGAGAAAGATGGCAATAATCTGAATCTCTCCAAGTTCAGCTTCTTTGCTCTGTCTTGAGGCTGGTTTTGCTGTCACCTTGGTGTCTGTCCACCCCAGCCTGAGGAGTACAGCACACAGAGCCAGGGGAGATCCAGTAAAATTTATACATGTGATTCCATGTATTTATTCTATGCCATTGAAATGACATCACCAGTTATGAACTACTGAGCTAAACTGTATGCACTGTATGTAAATGCTAAACATATTTAACAATGCGATGTGAAGGAGAGCAAAGAGACGATATCTTGCTCTACATATGACAGATGACTCAAAGATACTCATCTTAATCAGAAATAAAACACTAATGATGCCATTATGGTATTTTTTTTCCTTTTTTTTTTTTTAATTTTATTAAAACTGAGCTAATTTTTCAATACAGCAATTGCATTATGCTTTTTATTTTGTTTAGTAACTCCTGATATTTGTGGTTTCAGAAATACTTCCTTCCTCAAAGAAATAGTCCTGAGACAAGGAAAAAGCATTTTAGGCATATGTTCTGGGAAGACCCCAATTGAACATTTCTCCTCAAAGCCAGGAAGAAAGCTATTTTCAAGGTGAGTGAATTTGGAGAAAATATTTCATATTCTTTTCTCCAGTTTCATATAGTTCGTAATTCTACGATGGCTTTTAGCAGAATAACATCACTCCATATTCTTCCTGAAGTCATTGTGGTAGAAATAGGAAAATAGAAAAAAGTATTGAAAGGTCCTGTAACATCCCACTATATCTGGATGTCTTTAACTGACATCTCACTGGCAAAGAAAATGAATCCTATTGGCAATAGTGAGTAATGTCAACAAAAATGCTATCATTTAGCAGCAAGGGTTTGATCAAGTTGGCTCTGCTAAATCACTCCCTCATTCACTGATCAAGACCACTCAGTTGTCAGAGACATACATGGGCTTTGCAGACAACCCAGACTGCAGATGTGACCAGATCCCAACCCATATGTGTTAATTACTTTGAACAAGAGTCTCTAAAGGATGCTGAATTCTGTCATCAGGAATGGGGTGACGTAAATAAAAATAAATAAAATTCTTCTTTATATAAATGTAAATAAATAAATTATTATTTGGAAGACATAAATACACTAACAGTGACTTGATACAACAATTTGAAAATTAATAACAACAGAAAAGGTCACAAATATAAAGGAGCAGGATATAAGGAAGAAAAAGAAAGCTTGAGTCCCTCGAAAGGAAAGATTTGTGCAACTAAGCTGCCTAAAAAGAAAGTCAGAGAAGAAAAAGAAAAAAATTTCTATAAATGTAAGGTATTTTTATTCATTATAACTAAACTCTAGGGAGATCTATCTAGATGAACTTCACAGAGTGTCAGGCTAGATATGCTATGCAAAACATTTCTTCTAATCTTGAGCAGCTTCTGTGCTGTTAATAAATCTTGTTTTTAATTAGACCACTTGAGTCTCAGACTTTTATAAGGAAAATTTCATACAGGTTGTCCCAGAGAGACAAAAACCTTCAATCACTAAAAGGCAGTGAAAGAAAGGTGGTCGACAGGGATTCCCAGTCAGAGGACTTCTTTTAGAGAGGTATATTACTACTGCAGGCATAAGGTCTTAGGGATTCTTCTTCCACTGACCAAGAACAAGAAGCAAATTCAAAAGAAACTGCAAAGAACAGAACATTTATGCCCTTTTTTCTTTCCTCAAACTTTAAACACCTAGGCAGATAAAAGGAATGGTAAGTACTTGCGCTACTACCAAATGACAAAATCCCAAATAAGAGATGGTAATTTCAGAGTCTAGAATTGCAAAATTTTCAAATGCAACTTCTGATTTTATCAGCCTTATTTTTTCATCCCAATATGAAATGAATTAAAGGAATCAGCTTTTTTGAAAGCATTGAGAATGCTTATTTAGATTACATTAAGATTAACCATGTCAGTTCAAATAACAGATTTACAACAAATAGGAAAAGTATGAAGATCTGCAGTCAATAGAATGGTTAAAGACATCTGCTTTAATAGCTAATGAATTTTAAAGCGAAAAAATTTGAAAGGTCGGGAATTTAAAAACTTTGACAAAATATGTGACAAGTAGCTTGAATATTGATGAAAGTATTCTGTACAACAGCTCTCTAATCTCCTATAATCTTCTTTCCTGCACAATTGTACAAACACTCCCAAAGGAAAAAAAAATGTTTAATATTGTTTGATAATAAATTACTGAATGTGACTCTTGAATTACATCTTGTAAACACAAAAAAATACCTTGCCAGCTATAATACATGTGTTATTTCCACTATTATAATAGTGGCTTTCTAGTCACTCCCTACTTTGCATACAGTTCTGAAATAACAAGCACAAGCAGCAAATTATATTACAGCAAGCAAACTGTCACAATATTTTTAGGACGTATTTGGTCTGCAGATTTCACAAACTAGCTGTTACAACCATTGCAGCTGTCACCACCTTTGAATCTGGTTAATAATTATCCTCTAAAGAATACACAAATAAACCAACACCAGTAATTAACCATAAAATCCCCATGCAAAGAGAGCATTTCAAAACGCATCTACAGTATTCTGCAAGCATTGCTGTAGCTACTGACTGAATAGAGGTTCTTCCAAAAGAAGAAAGCATTAAATACTTATCTCAAATTTCCCACATGCATCTCATTCTCTTAGGAAATCTTCATGAGTTTTTTTTTTCTTTTTTAAAGATTGTAAGATCATGTGCATCAGTAATATAATTATTTCTTTTGCTCAATTTAGAATTTTTTTTTCTTAACTTTTGAACTGCACCTGTTATTTGACATGCTGCTGTGGCAAAAGCTGTATAGAGAAACGTTGTAAAAGGCAACATGAAAGACAAAGAAGAGTCTAAAATGGGAATTCAATGACAACAGTCTGACTCAGTAAAAAATAACTTTGGGTTGAGGCGGAGAAGGATGGAGGAAAATCAAAGCTTTTCATGTATTTTTCTCTTGACCTGAGAAAGAACAGGTAGGACACTTAAAGAATCTTATTATAGCTAATGAAGACCTTCATGAAGACTGAGGTGCAACTGAAATAGCAATCTGCTTGAAAAAAAGCATTCGTGCTCTTTTTTCCCCACTCTACACACACTCTGTGGATCTGAAGACTGTTTCTTCTGTACCTGTTTAACCATGAAAGAATTATATGTAAAACATATTCAGCAAGTGATAATGAAGAAACTAAAAAAAAAAGTAGATATATATGTTACAGAGATACCATATCACAACTTTAGATCAGAAAATGATTGAGGTTATGAACTGGAAGTCACTGACAAGCCCATGATATTTTGACAAATTGCAACATTTCAAAGGGAATTATGTAGAAAAGTTTAAAGCATCTTACCTGAGACTCTAGCCCTTTTTTTTTTTTTTTTTAATTCAGTATCATATGTGGGAGAGAGTCCACATGCAATGAATACATGGCTTGAAAGAACACTGACACAGTCAGTGTCAATATTCAAATAATAATGCCTCTAGCTACTCAGGCAATACACCTCTCAAATAGAAGTGTTAATCATATTGTGAAAACACCTGAATTCACAGGTAAGACTACTATTTTGAAGTTATGATTTTGCACCCATACAAACATTATTTGTCATGGAAATAAAACAGATTTCAGTGTCTTTATTTTCACATTTGAACAGCTATAATAGTTAAGTTTTGGATATATTTATCATGTATTTGATTTTGTTTTGATACTGAGGCTTACCACACAATATGATCTCACTAAAGACTTGCACTGTATTAAATCAGCTACTTCGTTACTTTTAGAGACCAAAACCACTTTATTTTTCTATTTGTACTGCAACATCAATCATTTAAAGTGTATTTTCAATTGTGTTTATATTATGAGACATACAGAACACATGAGGAAATATATTTTAAATAAATTATAATGGCATTACTAGATAGCAATAAAGGTTGAAGGCAAGGAAGAAAACAAACAAAGCACATTACTCTCTGATGGTGACACTGCAGAAAACAGTAAACTGCTTAATCTATAGAGACAGGACAAATATCAAAGTAAAATCCTGAGCAGACCATATAGCTCCAAGGAAAGATAATGGCATGCTGTGCTCTTCAGCTTCTAGGTCACAGCCTGGCACCGTGCTCAGATCACTCTTCTTTTATGTGGTGATCCACTGCTTGCATATGCAGACGTCAGAGTGGTTGGTTAAAGGTACATGAGGAACACTGATAATAAAATTCATACAATTGTCAGTAACTCACAGTGCAGGCCAAATGGTTCCTATCACGTCTGAAAACCAACCGCTAGCTAACGGTACAAGCACAAACTATAAATGTTTGAGCAGGTATGAAACTGCTACTGAAAAGAGGAATGTAGATTTGCCCAGGACATCTGATGGCTGTCTAGTGGCCCATGTGAAATGAGCACTTGACACACTTTTTCCTGGTTCCCGGTGGACAGATAAGAAGCAATACCCATGGAAATCACTAACCTTGACAGTAAAGCCAAAAAGAATGAAAAATTCTGTCTTTCTCATAGCACCTAAGAGTTGAGACATGTTACTTGAATACAGAATAGAAACATGGACTATCACCAAAGACAACAGTATTGCAATATCCAAACCTCAGTGTCAGTCAGTGGGTGCGATTACAGGCACACTACCTTCACATTCAAATTAGAGGGGGGAAGCAGCTCATCTTCGCTGCTGCTAAAGTACAGCTCAGTACGGAGAATTTTCACAGAAGTGTCTACTGATTTCAACACTAAACTACGCTCCTGAAAGGCACTAAAAAGAAGTGTTCATCTGCTAGCAAGACCTCTATAAGATATGTTATATACACCAAAGAAAATAACTTTTCCACAACTATCAAAATGCTTGAAAGAGCATTTCTGGCAGTTTTAAACACAGTTATACTGGACAGAGTTTCATAAAATAGGATTCATGATCCAGCACACACCTGACAGCTGTTGTTACCACCATTGCTGCTAAGGCTGTTAACTGCTGTCATTTTCAATAGCAGTAAATCCCTAATTAGCAGAATCCCTGATCGGAAACTCTATGGGCCTGCTCTCAGGATACAGGAATACACTTTGAACAAGTCATGATAATAAAAATTTAAAAAAAGAAATTAACATAAGCAGTGGTGTGATGAAGTGGATGAAGATTTTTGCCAGACAGCAGCTAGCCAAACCAAGCAAAGCACAAAGTTTGGTGGAAAGGCCACTTGCTAACTAACAGGACAGATGTTGGAAAAGGAATACAAGAAAAGGCATAATGGCCAGCAAAGTCTGAAAAATAATCAATGGCTTTTAGAAACTACTATATGTTTTTTAAAGGTTATATAGTATCACACATATTCTGTATCTATCGTTGGATAAGAGCTACAAAAAGGAACTGGAAGAAGGGTTCCTCTAGACTGGATATTATCCCCAAGTAACAAGCTGGTTGAGAAGGTGATGGCAGGTGAAAGGCAACTTGGGTGAGACCGATGATTAATTTACAGAATTCACATTCCTTTAAAAGAAAACAGTGAATAAATAAACCAGTGAACTTCAAGAACGCAAACAAATTTGGATGAATCAGTGGAAAGACAGAAAAAAGAAGTTAAGAAGAGAGGGTCAAAGAGTAATTTTTTCCAATGGAGAGAAAGGCTGGAATTCCACTAAATCAGAGCTTTCATTCATCTTAAACGAGAATAAAGTAGGACAAGTAGAAAAGAACATACAGTGACAAAATAATAAAGGCCAACACACATTATGGAATACAAATAAGAAAAAGAAACAAGATTAACATAAAAAAAAACCCTGTAAATACACTAGCAGTGAGAGAAAGACAAAGAAAATATTGACTTGCCATTCAATAGAGAGGAAAGGCTATTGATAGAGACAGTGCTGAGAAAGGGACAAAGTATTTAATAAACTTTTCTACCAGTTGTCACTAAAACAGTCAATCACAAGAAAATGGTCAACTCAGTTTCGACCAAAGACAAAAGAGTGCTCAACTCTTAACACTGGTCAAGTCGATCTGAAGATGTGGGCTAGAATCATGACTGTCTTGACAATCTTTGCAATTGTTCAACTTCCTAAGAAAGGAAGGTTAGGGATATAAAGGCCATTGGTAGATTTGAAAGTGAGAATTGAGTAGGAAGTGCAGTTGGGATTTGAGTGTGAATATTTGGGGAGACTTCTTTTTTTTTTTGCTTTATGTACTAGGGTACAAACAATCTTTATTAAAAACAGATCAGTGTCCAAATCAAGAATAAGGCAATGAAGAAGAGTTGAGCCATTCTAAAACTTCAGTGAGAAGCATCTGTTCACAAGAAACATCTTTGCTATTACAGAAGCTGTCAACTAAGCTGAATCAGATTAATCTAACCCATAATTTCAAAAAAACGTTCTTTAAATTATTATGTTTCTTCTCCTCAGAGCTCAGTAGATGCTATAATGAAAGAAAAAAAAAATATTATTTATCTCACTCAAATCCATAGTGTAATCAGAAAAATGCTTTATGAAGCAATCATTCAGATTCACTGTTCAATTTTTACCATCATTTTCTTTTCTTGTTCCTTCCTGGTTCTTTATTGCAGATTGTCCATACACAAATTAGTGGTGATAACACAACTGAAGTAGTCAAGACAAAATTAAATCAATCTTAAGATACCTAGGATCATGGGATCCACTGAATAAATAGTATTCCAAGTAGAGGTCTAAATCCCCCTTCATTTTAGTCTTCAGAGTAAAAAGTGAAAAAAAATATATCACTGGGACAAGACATGAGACAAAAGACTTTAGAGGTAAATACACCCAAATAAACACAAGAGTTCAGACCTGATTCTGAAATCAGAGAAAAGAATAAAGTTTAAGGACTTTAACTCCAAGACAAGAGCTCACACTCCCCAGGAAGGGGCTGCAAACATGAACACTGTGCACATGAGATTTGCAGGGAATTCTTAAATATAAAATGCTTTTATGTTACAATGTCATAATCAGAGATCTATCATTTTGGCAGCTGCAGACTTTTTGTTTGTCTAGTGAATAAAATTACACTATAAATATCAGCCCCCAATTATTTTTTAATTATTAAAACCAGTAAATTTTAAATCAGGAAAAGCAAAATATTTTTTCACAAATTTTATAAAGAATAAAGAGAAAAAAGGATGTGATTAATTTACAATCTATATAAATGAACAGTCTGCATTATACATTATGCATATCACCCTCAAATAAGGCATACACTGTGGGTTTTACAGTTAGAAAGAAACACATATTTCTAAATTTTACTTGTGTGACAGTGTTTTGCAGTAGAAAAACAATGCATGTAGACTAACTAAAAGGGACCATTAATGAGTATTTACAGGTAGGAAGCAGATATTTAGATTTCAGCTAATAACACTGTTGTCTAGGTTGAGTCAGACTGAAAATTATCTTTTTTAACATTGGAAAATTTAATTAACATTTTGCAGTCATTACGCTGTTCCGCTGTAAGTTGATTTTCTTGATCAAGCTTTAAAAGACTAAGATATCCTCAACTACTACACACAGCACAAAACATTAATTTTTAATAATTCCTGACATTTTTGAATTTGGGTGGGTCTGGTTTGTTTTGTAAATATATGCTAAATCAGATGCATGTGCTTCAGATCAATTTAGAATATCACCAGAAGGATACTGAAAAATCACAGAAGAAGGAAAACGAAAACTGTATGAAATTGGAGAATCATAAGTTGTAATTGAGGCCAGAAGCAGAAGCCATTAATTTCACAAGAGAGCTTTAGATGGTATGAAAACCCACTTCAGATGCATTAGTTGGATATCATTTTCTGTTTCAGTAAGAGTAAGATCAAATCAAGGCAACCTCATAGCAAAAGAAATCCTACAGTTACACTCTGCAAAGAGGGGTCATTTTAATTTCAGGGTCTTTTATTACACAGCAAGATAACTGATTGAACTGTGAAATAACATTTACAGCATAAATAAATTCTGATGTCCTCTCTTTAATGCATTTAGAAACTACAGAAGTAGTTTTGGTTTTGTGTTTGCAGGAATTATGATGATCCTTCAATTATTTTTGCATAACTTTAGAATATTTATATCAAGACTGTACTATTGCTAAATCTTCTGCCACTGCTAAATTTTGCACTAATTACCAACTTAACTTTTATAAGGACTGTGATGGTTTAATAGTTTCAGGGGTTTAAAGCTCTTGACCAAGAATGATCCTGTTTGCTATATACCCATTAATTTTTTCTTACCTATGGAAGACTTTTTCTAGAACAAAATATTACCATAATTTAAAGCAAGAAAGTGGATAATGATTGGCATTTCTATTATAGTAAAGATTACTCAAAATGGGAAAACTATACTTCACTATCAACTGTCAACAAAAAGACAGCATGATACCTGCAGAAGAGTAGTGTTTCCAAAAACCAGGCAAGTAGCTTTGACTTAGCATGCAACTTGTACTAATACATCTACAAAGGTGGTTTCAGTAAGCACAGATGGTTTAGTGTTTATAATGTTTAAAGATATTGAAGAGCTCAAAGATACTAAGCTGATCTGCTTTTTGAAGTTCGACATATTCCTTTAACAGAAGATGATACTGCTTAGGTTTAATTTTCAGAGTTCCCTTTTTGCCAAGGACATCAAATTAAACTAATAGTAAATGTTTCAAGGGCAACAGGCATTTGTACTATTTCAATTATAAATATACAAAAAGGCATTTTTTAAAACAACAAATGCAAGAGCCTGCTTAAACTGGTGAAGACAGACATACCACCAGGAAATATTCAGGCCTTAAATGAGAAATAATTGGCATCATCTGTGCTTTCTCCTCCTTAAAGACTGGTTGAAATCCTATTCCCCTCAGTTATAAACCCACTGGGTATTAACTATCTGTCTGATTAACCAAGGTCTATGTTTTTTTAAAAAATATTTTCTTCAGATAGATATCTTAAAAATAAAATGACAAACCAAGTTTCATCTACTGTAAATGTGAGCATCTCTGTGATGTAGCTGAATTGTAAGGTCTGTATTAATCTACCTCAGTGGAGATCTAGCTTAAATAGTATAATTTTACTAAAATAGTTTAGTTTTATATATACTTTTTTGTTTTCTAAAATAGTGTAATTTTATGCAGCTATATAAAGTGTTAAAAGGTAGGCCAAATTGTAAATTAACACACAGCTTCAGCTCAACTAAACTAGCGTTCATTCAGAGCAAATCTGAAGTGTGTGTTGATGATACTCTCATTCTGGTTAAATTGTGTATTATATCCAGGCCTTTTTATGAAAATTTTGGTAAGATGAAATTATATTTATTCACACTTAAGGAAAATGAAACTGAATCACTTTTATCCCAAGACTCTCAAATTCCTGCTTGTAAATTTATAATTCACCTGAAGAAAATACACAGCTTTTTGGAATGGAAGAAGTCCCAAGTTTGTCTGATGATAATAATTATAGAAATCAGCGTGTACTGTAATGGCTTAGCATCAGTGAGGCTCCATACCTCTCCAGCTACAACCCCACTAGTCTGCACTAAGATACTGATCCCAGATATTTTTGGCAGGTATTACACTTCTTAGAAACTTTGCTGAAAACTTCAATGCATAAAACATACTCTATTGTTTTTATTTTAAGGTCTTGCCAAGTACGTGGAACACCTCTCACAAAAGATTATCTATCAATACATGAATATGTGCTGAAACACTACGCCGTATGCCAGCAGCTTAACACTTCTGAATGTACTTAGTAAGAAACATCTTGACACTTTTATTTACATGCTACCAAAAATACCTTCAGGAAAATACATAAACATTAAATGAAATGCAAATTTGGCATCTGTCAGTTCAAACTTACCCACTGCAACTTTGAGTCACACAAGTTGGCTGAACTGAATATTATGCATCCAAGTAACCTCATCTTTAGTCATAGACTCATTCACACCTCACCCTCAGTGCCAAACCACCACTGACTAAAGGACAGATTTGTCTACCAGAAGAATAGCAGATTGTAGGAATGAGGTTAAATACATTTTGCTGTTACCATAAGTACTTACGACTAACAGAACAAGGAATACGTTTATTTTGCTGTTGAGAAGAAATATTTCTGGACTACAGCAGTCAGTTACTATCCAGGTGAGAGAAGTAAAATACTGTGAACACAATAATTAGTAGATATATTATTTTTAGTTTGGCAAAGAAGACCAAAGAGGCACTTCAAAACTTTTGGCGCAGGCATAACATTGCAGTATATAGATCAGCTACTGTGTTTCAATCACAAGACTAGCAATAATGATAAAAATGTTTAGATTTTAATTAAATTTCCATAGACTCGAGCATATACCACTAACAATATTTAAATTTCTCAAGTCCCATAATATTTATACATCTTCACCACTCTTCCTTTAAGCCATGAAGAACTATGCATAATCAGTGCTTTTTCCCAAGGAAAGAACTATCTGTATTATAAACAATTTTGATTATATTCCATATATAATTACCATTTACAGTTCAAGATTATTGTGGCTAGTCTGGATAAAATTATTAGCATATCTTAGCTCTGAAGTCTTTATTATCTTCAAACATATTACTGAACTTTGAAATAAGAATTCATGTTTCCTGCTTCCACGCAACTTGTTTTCTCCATGTGTCTGTAGTGATGCTTGTATGTCTTAATTTCAAATAGTCCGAATCAATTTTAATGTTACTCTAAAGACTCTTTAATCTTTTCAGTTCTCTATGTGATGATTAACTATTTCACTGGGTTATAATACTTCTCCAATGTTTTCACTGTAGATTTTTAAGTGAAAATACTCCAGTTTTAATTTGCATGTAGAAATCATTACTCCTTCAAAAACACCCAAATATCAGAAAGAACTGCTTATATTTTTAAATTACATTTTTAATAGAATGCATCCATTACCTTCAAAAATTCCCTTTTATCAGGAGCATTACATTCTTCTTTTTTAATGTTTTGATCTCAGGATCACCTAGCTATGCATGCCCAGAAATTAATCTTGATTTATGCTCTGAAATTCTCAAAGTCATTTCACTTGGCTATAGGAAAACACATGGCAATTCCCAGTTTTCTCTACTGCCCCCTTAAGCCTGGGGAGCAATGAAAGACAGCACTGGCAAGAATAGCCATGTGTGCTAATATGGAATTACCGTTAATCAAATAAATTTTTGAATCAGGATAGCTGCATTTTCAATTCTTAACATTCAAGGGCTCATATGTATTATCCAGTTCTTAAACCACTTATGCTTAAGAGTAACATAATTAAGTCCAAACTTGAAAAAAAAGCAACTCATCAATGATAGAACAGTCACTAATCAGAAGAGAATATGATAATCTCCTCTGCTATTCTGTTTATGCAGAAACAAAAAAAAAAAAAAAGGACAAAAGTTAGGGGTAGCCTTTTTATTTGTAGTTCCTAGTCTACTGTTAATTACTACTTCTCTTAATTAAGCTCTAGTAAGTGAGCAAAATAAAACAATTTTTAAAAACGGAAATTCTTAAACTTAGACATCCAGGTTTAACTGTGACTTTGTGATTTCTTAAGGAAGACTTTATTAGATATTATTGCTGAATTAAGGAGGACCACCTGCCAAACAAACCCAATTATTAGTAAGTGTGATTCTAGATGAAACTCTGCAGTAGACACTGAATCAACTCTGTTGACCTTCTTAGAGAAATACCCTCTGAGTTTCAGAAGCTGAACCTAACACAGTTACTCATATGGAATTCTATTAGGAGGGAAAGACATCTAAAATTTCCCTATGTGATTCTTCTTCCATTTTCTAAGGCAGTTACTCACTGACCAGCCATTCTAAAATTTATCATGAAGCCATTCTCTGCAGAGATTGAATTATTTGATCAAATGGCTAACCCAAATTATGTGGCAAACATAATTGGACCATACTTTTGTTGAAATTACCTGTACACAGACTCAAAGCTTTTTTTTTCCTTCTCACCTATAATGCACCAGATAGCACAGCTGGCTATTTGAGATCTAAAAAGAAAACCAAAAGGCAAAGGCTGAACTGATTTGTCAGGGTAAATGCAACAAAGAGGAATACTGTTCCTACTGCAAATAACTATGAAGATGGTCTTCTGAAAAGAAAAAAGAGATGCCTGCTGCAAACACATTTTTGCATCTTTCCCAAATATAAAGAAGGTACCAGTACTGTATTATGCTGTTAGGCAAACATCTCACTAGATCTCAGCAATAGCTAAATGGGCCCCAATGTACCCAAATACTTGCCTTACAACAATTTATTGACCTACTGAAGTCAATTAAAATTCGCATGTGCTTAAGGGTAGATAAATTGGTTTAATCTCTTACCAAATCACAACTTTAATTAAGATACTCTTTATATAATCCCTGTAGCGTCTTTTTTCATGTGCAGTCCCAGTGACTTCCATTAGCTCATATTAAAATATCTGTATAAAAGCCACAAGAAAATTTTTCCTATGGATCTAACTCCATTTAAAGCAAAGCAATACACTGTGTATAAATAATTTTTAACTTTTCCCCATTTATATTCTTTACCTCAGTGTAGGGAGACAACAGTTTTTTCACTGTTGGGAAAGTACTAGCATACTGGGTGCGTATTTGATTAACGCACATGAAATGAACACTTTTTTCTACATTACTTCCTTTTCCCAGTACACTCTTCTAGAATAGTGTCGATAGAACAGGTCTTTTTAAAAAGAGATGGTTAAAATCTGAGTATCAAAAATAGAATCATATGTATTACAGATAAAAATGTCTAGTAGGCCAACTATTCTGTCTCTGCACTACAGTAAGATTGTTCTCCACTGTACATTTTCTAGTATTTTACCAGTAAAGTTTTTAATGTGCTAAACAATAGGACTTTTACCATTCCTCTTGGGAGATAATTACCACTTAATATATATTTCTCAAGAAGCTTTTTCCAAGAGTCTCCCTACATTTTCTGTCTTTTAACATACAGCGTCCTACTGAACACCCTACATATTCCTTCCTGTCTTCGGTCTTTATATATACAAAATATTTCACAGATCGTCTTCCACAATCCTCTCCTAATCTCTTAGATGACATATAAACATTTACTTTATATGTTTATATGTTATAGAGAGATCATAGATAAATGTAATTTGAACATATGTATAATTGGAACATACATAATTTGAACATTATATATATACACAGACATATAAATATATGTATGCATAATATAAACATACTATAAAAAAACCCTTCCATCATCTTCACTTTTGTTCATCACAGAATCATCCCCAACAGCCTTTTGGGATTTTGATTTATGTATGTTTGGATGACATTGCATCTACAGTTTGATTCGAAATGTCTTGTTTTCTACCATGTGACGGTGAAAATTTGTGCCTAATAGATCTACATGGCAATGCAGTATCTGCAAAATATTAAATTGTAAACTATCTCCATTACACAGGAGTCTAGAATCATAACAGATTTTGCTAGAGAAGACAACTTTTTTTTTTTTTATTGTCATTATGGAATGACTAAATCTCATGCCTAAACGTTAATAGCAATCATTAAAAAAAAAAAAAAAAAATTATTCCACAATTTAATGAATTTAGACTTTTGGTAGTGACTCCTGTGCTATCACATAAGTAAATTCAGGAAATACAGTCTAGCTTAAACCATTCAGTCACTGAAAGCTATTAAGAGTGCTTTAGGCAGAAAACTGTCAGATATAATTTAAATAAAGCTGATTCTACATTGATGAGAGGTAGCTATATTAGAAGCAACCTCAGGAGGTCAGGTACTCCTGTTTTCTATGGCTCATTTAATGAAATTATAACAACTGTAGCAATTAATTCTAAATCATTAAAAATGTGATGACTTAGTCTTGTTAAGTATCAGCAAGTATATATATATATATGCATGTTAATCTAAAGAATAAGTACAGGATTACTAGATATACAAACACAGAAATCAAGATTCACATTTCCCATATACACATACAAAGTGATACCTGGTATTACACAGGAATATTTATGTCGTGGTTTGAGCTCAGAGGGCAACTGAGCACCACGCAGCTGCTCACTCACCTCTTCCGCCCCCCACCCCCCACCCCCCCACCCCCGCCCAGTGCTGGGAAGGAGAAAATAAAGCAAAAGGCTCCAGAATTGAGATAAGGACAGAGAGGGATGACTCATCCATTATGGTCATGGGCAAAAGACAGCGGAAGAAGAAAGAACATAAATTTAATTCAGACACTAACAACAACACTTAACAGACAGAGCAGGACAGTGAGAAGCATTAGCACATCTTAAAAACACCTTCCATCCACCCCTCCCTTCTTCCCAGGCTCATCTTTGCTCCTGATTTCTCCACCACCTCCCCCCCAGCAGTGCAACAGGCAAGGAATGGGGGGTGCAGTCAGTCCTATTGCTTCTTTTTCCTTGGGGGTTGGGGAGGGGGAACTCCTTGCATTCTTCTCCTGCTCCAGCATGGTGTCCCTCTCATGGAAGACAGTCCTCCATGAACTTTCTCTGACATGAGTCCTTCCCATGGTCTGCAGCTCTCCCTGAGCTGCTTCAGCATGGGTCACCCCGACATGTTGCACCGAACTACAACAGTGGAGGCTTCTTCATCCCACAGAGTCCCGGCCTTCTTCAGGCACAGACACCTGCCCCAGTGTGGGGTCCTCCACAGGCTGCAGGTGGACATCTGCTCCACCGTGGACCTCCATGGGTGGCAGGGTGGCCGTCCGGCCACCTCACCATGGGATACAGGGGTGTCTCTGCATTGGTGCACCTTCCCCCCCGCCTTCTCCTCCTTTCCTCCACTGACCTCGGTGTTCGCACAGATGTTCTTCTCGCAACTCCTCCTCACACTCCAACTCCCCCTCTCAGATTCCCCTTCTTAAACACGTTATCACAGAGCCGCAGCCACCATCGCTAATTGGCTCGGGCTTGGTGCAAAGGCAGGTCTGACTTTGAGCTGGGGGAAGTTCGAGAATCTTTTCATACTGTAGCCCCCATGCCCCATTACCAAAAACCCGTGCCACACACACAACCCCAGCAGAATTTGCTTTGGAAATAACACAAGAACAAATATTTTATGCAGTTTCTGTGTCTTCTTAGTACTCAACCAAAACCAGACTACATGAATTCATACAAAATAACTAGGTAAGAGTTCTTAGAGACATCTAATAATTTAACTATTTTTTTCCTCTTCAAGAAATATTTATGATTGATGGTTATATTAGACCACATTAGTGTATTCTTTTCTTTCCTTGAAAAAATATCCTACCTTAACATTGTTTGTCAGTCAAACTGTTAAAATTGCCATTTCACAGTTCGGCTTAATAGCTCAAGCCTGCTAGAAGTTAGTGCCAGATACATTTCTAATCCTGTACAGAATTCTGGAGATCCCTCATATCACATAGGAGTGAAAAAATGCACAACAGCAACTACCTGTGGAACAGACCCTGTACAGCATTAGCCTGATAGTAGATAAATTGCAAATTACCTGCTACAAAGCCAAGCCTAAACAGCATAAACATTAGCAGACAGAAAACACATGGTTTATTCAAATATGAAAATTACCATATGTTGATCAACTATATGACTGTTCTTATGTCTAGTCAAATCAAACAGTAAGGATAATTACATTATCAAAATTTTTGGAGGCTTAAAACACTTAAATTCTACTTAACAATGTCACATTTGGTATCCAAAACTTAAAGTCTTTACAGCTTCTCATGGAAAGTGATCTAAAGGCATTCCAATTTTAGAGTGAAATGAGATGTCATCTATGGATCTTTAGTATCAGCAAGAATCAATGAAGTGGCAATTTGCAGTAATAGACAAAACCTAAATATGACACACCTGGGAAAGGAGCAGCTCCGAGGACTACAGCACACTCAGCCCAACTGCCTTTATTCCAACCAAGGCTGCACTAAGTCAAGCTCTCTCACTCCGTTAAAGTTTTAACATGCAGTAAAATTAACGTTCCTCCACATATTGATTTTTCACTTCATAAAAATGTAACACTCTGCAAAAGAAAATTTCATCTCATTGCAAGTTTTTGTATTTGTTTCGTTCTTTGGCCTAATTTCAACTGGCAGCCAAAGTGCCCCATTCTCAAGGCTGTCCCAATGACACTGATCCTTCTGCCATGATAAAGCAACACACTGCAACTGCTATATTATTGTCATATGGAAAACCCAACAGCAAAACTCTTACTTTTAGTGAAATGAAGTCAGTCAGAATCCACGGTTAACAAAGTACAAAGGATGGCTTCACTGGGGTACCATAAAAGAGCTTTAAGCCTGGGATTCCCACTCCATTTTAACACCAATGAAATATTACCTACTGAAAAAGAATAAATCATAACTTACCCAGTCAGAAGCGCTAGTTCTTGTCAGTTTTCTGCCTTTTGAACAATACTGAATTACTGTATGCATTTGGAGAATTGCAGAATGTAAAACAGGATAAGACAGTAAAAATCAGATATTAAGCCTGGAGTGTCAGCAAAGAGATCAAATAACTACAATAAATCAGAAATGCTGCCTTGAGATGAAAGACATCCCACCATTAAACATAAGTAGTGAGATCATACTTAGAAAGATTCCTTCAATGGAGGGTACATCTAGGAACAAAATAAAACATAGTGACCTCTGCTTCTATTGTAAGAGACATGGAGGATTACCAAGCCCACTTTGGTATTTTCAAATACAAGCTAATTTAACTGCTGTTTTATAATGAAACTCAGGCACTATATAAAAATTAAAAAAAAAAAAATATAGCTGGTTTGAATGGTATCATATTTGGCCAAAACTATGTGACAAATTTGACCCAAAGGAAGCATTAAAAATTATTTCCTCTGTCTCTCTTAATCTTTTATATAATCATTTTTATGGCATAAATATTGTTTTAAGAAATCCATAATGTAATTTCTATTACCATCTTTGCAAAAGTTCATTTTTTGAGAGTTTACTTGGCTTCTACAGAATTTCTATGGCCTGTTTTTTCCATTTGAATCTTAGTGAAAGGTGAACCGTAGAACTAAATTGTTTACATTTCATATTTTCCTTCCTCTATATAATTACAATTGTTTATGACAATTCATTTAGCATTGATTTTAACAAAAGCTAGACCAGTAATAATATAATTAGGAATGCTTAAAATTATACACATCTTAGAAACCAATTTGCAGAGGAATAAAACTGAAAGATTATTTCTATGTTACAGATTAAAAATTTAAAGGTCCAAACCAATTAATATATAAACAATAGTTTACACATCTCATGGTGTGCATAAGAGCATGTGACCAATGCTCTAATTCTGCTGAGTATGGTACCAATAATGCAGGTGGTCACTGAAGACTTATTCCCAGTGGCTCAGCCTCTGTTAATACCACTGCTTGAAATACAAAATCAAAATAATAGGACAAGACCTTTAAACAAGTAGAGAAAGCTTTTCACCGCTTCCACAAAGCAAAGTATGCTTCTTGGTGGTAAATCCATTTTTGACAGTGTTATCAATCTTAAGAATTTTTTTCAGTTACCACAGAAGAAACTTTATTGTTTTATGGTCATAGTAATGTGGCACTGTGTTTTGCAATTCAATTACTTAGCACCATCTGAACTGAAACATTCCTTTCTTCATTTAGTATAAAATTATTTTGTCAGAAGCTTCTCATCAGCCTGTTTTTTAATTGCTTTTGTCTTTAGTAACCAGAGCATTCACAGTTTTTTAATTATTTGTTTGGGTAGGCCCTAAATCACTGCAACAGACATGGACAGGACAACCATCATTTCCTTCCATGGTAAAGAATTGACAGTGGCTAAACACTGTAATCTGTAGAATTTACATAAACACATTAATTAGCCTTCCTTTGTTTCTCTCCAAAACCATATTAAAGTACCAGACACAGCTGCCTCTATAAGAGATTAAATTCATGTCCTTTCTAATTCATGATGTCATCCCAGTCACAAGCAATTTCCAGTACTTTTACTTTCAAAAGAAACACAACTCATGAAAACATCACTATAAAATTTTACATGTGTAAGTTGTGCAGACATTGTACAAAAAATTTAGTATTCATTTGAGACCCCTCTCTCACACTGCTGGGCAAAGATATATAGGCCAGCATTCCTGAAGCTAAATCAAACTTCACTTCCAATAAAATAGACAGCTATTATGACACACGATGAGACCTTCTGCTTTTATTTCTATCAGAATATTGCTTTCTCACATACACATAACAAAATTATTTGACAGACTGTAACGCTTAAGGATGAGCCAAATCACTGGGGTTTTACTTTTTCTGATAGGGGTGATCAGTACTAGCAGAACACTTTATGGAAATGTATCATATGCAAAGTACCACATGAATTTATGGAATCAAGTAAATGGGTTGATGTGATGGCCAAAGGGGCCTTTATGGTGTTTTACAGGAGACACAATGAAATTCCTCAATCTGAAGAGTAATAGTAACATCAGAAGAGTAAAAAAGAGAAAAATTATAAGACCCTGTGCTAGGAAATATTGATACAAGGCAGACCCAGGACTGGAGCAGCAAGATCATGGAAAACTATGTGAGTGTCTGGGAGCAGAATGAAAGAAGGAATGAGGAAAAGAGATTTACAGTAGTTAGCAGCTCTGAAGACTACTGTGTAATACACACAAATTGTGGCTCCTGCATGAGTCCTACTTTTTGACTCTTGAACACGTATATAGGGTTTGTGGACTATTTCTGACAAATAAGGACAAAATTCAATTATTTTATTGTTACTGTTATGATTTCTGGCACATCACAATCACAAGCTTATATGCACAGTGCTTCAACAGATGAGAACTAAAGAAAAAGTCAAGAGACTGAACCCACATGTCCTAGTCAAGTCCATATCTATCAAATTGAAATGAATATAATTACCTTTATTCCTTACCTAATGTTAATGAGAACACTGCAGTTAGAGTAAAATGCCACTTATACATCATACAGGATTCTTGACCACAGTTAGAAAATTTAAAAGGTGAGAAAACCATACTATTGTGAACACTCACTTTTTCACCTATTCCAGTATAATACTATTTTTTAAGAGAAACAGGCAAGAGAATATTCACAAGTGACAAAGAGAATTAAAATAAATTATTATTAACAAACTACTAATTAATCTGCACTTTTGTCATTAACTTTTTATCTAATGAACCAAAATGTCTTTAACAATCCATAGTGACAAGCCCAGTATTGACAACACAAATCAAAGGATGAACACTGCACAAATATTATTCAGATCAAATTTTTCCCAAGACCAAGTCTTAAGTCTCTGTCCACAGAGAGTTATATTTGCACTTCTGTGCTCATAAACAAACTCTTAAAATGCATACAAAGGGTTTATTAGACTATACACAAACATTATACTCAATATTATCTTTCATTCCCACTATGGAATTGTGAGTCAGACCTTGCTCTGGAATGGACCGACCTCACTGTCTAACCTCCAGATACACAATATTGACCAGCACTGATGTTTAATTAAACAACTAGCTTGGAGTTTTTGAATACTTAGCACAAACTAATGCTCATCATAAACTAACTTCACTGTGCTGCCAAAATACATTTTAAATACAGAAAGGCAACTCTAATATTAATTTTATACATTTAAATTCACTGTAGCAAGGGACAAAAAAATTGAACAGCCTTGGTCACCCAGCCACATTATACTTACACACTTCAAAGATATTTTGAATTACTAGCTAGATTACTGTTACTATCATAGAGGTCCAAAATGAAGACTGGGGCCCCCCGCACTAAACAGAGAAAGCACGTAGTGCTCTAAACAGCTTATGAGTTAAAGGAACTGCTTTGTAAAACACTCCTAAGTGCATTCTAGTTTTGTAGCAGTAACTGCATTAAGCAAACCTATCAACTGCAATGAAGGTAGATGAATGTAAGTAAGAGTAGACTATTGCTCATGACACTAAATGTTGGCAATCTGCTCTAACTGGCCATGCTTCAGCAAAGCATTTAAGCATGTGCTAAAGGGCTCTCTTGGCTAGAAATACTTTCTTGAATTGAGCCTAAGTGCTTTGCAGAGTTAGGGCCAGATAAAAACATGCATTATTCCTTTTTGTGCACAAAAATGTTCAAATACAGAGTGCTTAGAGTACTGATGCATTCAACTTCTCTGTCATTTAAGACAAAAAACAGGATTTACTTAGCAACTATAGAAATTAATTTCTTTTCATATGCATTGACAGTCACACCTGAAGTTTATTATGAACTTACTTGGTACAGACTGTTCTCTGCAAGGCTGGACTGATGAAGATGCAATGATGCATGTTGGAATGAATGTATATTTATAAAAATGAATGTGATAAACATATTTTTATTATAAATAAAACCTTAGAGTATGTATAGTTTGGTAGAAACTCTAAAATGTAGAAAACCATGCAAAGACATCTTTGCCTTTTTAAGGAATTTTTTAGATTAATATATGTGTTTCATATATATGTTCTTTATGCTGGTCACTTCTCTGAAAGCAACAGTCCACATGCCTATCCTAGGGAGGAAGCTGTTCAGTGGTCACTACAATCTCATCTTTCTTCTAATAGAAAAATGCCAACATCTCTATCACCAATGCAAAAATATTATGTAATAAACCATAGAAAAGACTTAGTTTTGTGTGTAAAGGTGTAATGAATTCAAAAAAGCAGAAGATATCAAAGGGAACATGCATTTCCATCTATTTTTAGTGTAACTTAGTTATTAATTGAAAACAGATATATTGTTTACCTTATCAGCTGTACAGATGTTACAAGTTACTGAACAAATTGAATCTATTTATTTGCTTACAGACCTTAAAGAAGACTACATTTTTCATTATACATACCCTCATATAGCCTGACTTTTTGTGCTTTGAAGGTTTAAGAGAGGAATTACTGCAATATACAAATTTTATTCAGCAAATCTGTCTTTCATGTCTTAGGAAATAAACCTCAGTCTCACTAAATATAACAATTATAAGTACAACCAATTGTTTTCCTCTAATGAAAGAGGCATGTACCCACTTTACCTGTACCCTCCAAGCACTTCTGGTACTGGGGGGGGGGGGGGGGGAAGATTAAAAATTTTTAATTTAGAAAGAAAGAGCCTTTTGATTTCTAAGTCTAGTTTCCAGCTTTTACAATTATGTATTTTATATATTCCATGTGACAAAATGGTCAAGTTGCTTCCTAGTACTAGGACAAAGAACCAACCCAGCACATTTACAGACTAATCTAGAATCCCAGATGGTTATTGTCTCTCATTTCTACAAAATAAGTCATCACTGCCAGCATATACACATTTGTTCTTCTGCTAACATTGTTCTACAGCTTAAACAGACATTATCGCTCTGCCAGTGAGAACAAAAAGACAGTACAATTTCTTTATTCTGTAAGTATAAATAATCAGAATTTTTTATAATATCTGTGTAAGACAGAGTTTCTATTTCCCCAGCTTTAGCTATCCATCTTGCACCTCTTCCTCTTGGAATTCATGTTTCGATCACAAGTGACCAAAACTACAAATAGAATTCCAGATGAGATCCCACTAGTATCGTATATATTGCCTTTATTCTTTTCACTCCTAAAAATGCTGTAATATATCCTGATATATCTTTACACTTGTCTTTTTTTCATTGCCATGTCACATTTATTGCTTTAGTCACCCTGAGACTAATAAAGCCAGATCTCTCTCTTCCTCTGACACTTTCAATTATAACTCCCAGTTTATAACAGAAAAATCTTATTAGTTCCTAATTAGACTTTGTACTACACAATTTTGTTTCACTCACCCTTGCTTCTCTGACTTTCCTGATCTGACTTTCCCATCTTCTTCTATCAGCCAGTTTCCCAGCCTTTATTTTTATACTCAGAGAAACATTTCCTATTGCCTCCAAATTAAGCCACAGTTCAATACAAATTTCTTTCAGCAGTAGCACTGATCTGAATTAAACTAATCCAAGAGGGGTGAAAAATGTTCTTTTTTCAGCCATGTCAGCTCCCCTATCCAGTTTATCATACAAGTTCTGCCAACAGTCAACACCAGGGTGAAAACAAACCCAGGAAAGGGAGATGTGATTCTTTCAACAGCAATGTAATCTGCAGACACGTCAGGCCACTCCGGAGGCCACTCCCTGTAGTTCTTCACTAGCCTCAGCCTGTCTAACAGCTGATTCCCACGATCTTCTCTGTTATTAGCCTTTATCTTTTTCTGGCTCCAGCACTTGTTGGATCCATCACTCATTGCACTGCTTCAGGATGCTAAGAAAGTAGACCACCATTCACCTGTGCCAGTATCAAGTATCAGCATACTGACAGGGCTGAGCAAAGGGTTAGAGGAGGAGGAGAGCCCATGGAGGGGCTGGGTAATGCAGCTGCTTATGGCAGAAGGCTGGAACGACTGTAGCCAGCAGGTTAATCTGCAAAGGTCGTTTTACAGCCCAGTAAGAGAATGGTAAGAGGTTGGTGCTCTCAGAGGACCTTCTTATTACTGTTCCTCTTCCCTGCTCCCAGCCATGCACTCCTACTGTGGGTGTTGTTCAGCCCCTTTGTGGAGGGTGCTTGCACCCACCTCAATACAAACAACTGCCTGAAACACACTGAGTGACTGTGTGCATGTATGCTGTGTGACGAGGATGCTCAGCAAGGAGGAGAGAGGCATGAAGACAGAACCATGCAGCTCATTTCTTTTGCATCTCTTCTCCTTTTCAGCTGTTTCATCTATAAGCTTTTAATACAAACTAATAATTAGTAGTATTAATAACAAATAATTAAGCAATGCATTTGAGTTGCTGGCTATAAACCAAGTGGAATGCTACTCAGTGTTAAAAATAATATCCTGGTTTAAATGCTTGAAAGGTATTTAGAAGTTGGGAAGATTTAAATCATTAACTCATCCAGATTCCACAATGTGAGCTCATGGTAATTTTGATTGCCCAGTGGGTCAACCTGAAAAGTTTGGGGAAAATTACACCTTTTCTTCAGAAGAAGCCCAAGAGAGAAGAAGAAATATATTGGGACATCACCCTGCAGCACTGAAATAGACATTCTCCATCTTGTAGTATTATAGTGCAGGCATACTTGCTGATATAGAAATATATCATTAAATAAGGTGTCTTGTCCAAATATTTATGACTTAATTACTTATTTGTATAGAGACAAACTTCTGCTTTAAAAAGTCATGAAACTTTAATGAGGACAGAAGGCAGTAGAGTGAGAAGACTTGTGAAACGAACTCTATGTTTATCTCCAGGGTAGCAGCTGAGAAAACGTCCCACAGTTATTACATGACTTGAGAGTGGAGAACAGGTTCTGGCAGAATTAACCTTTTGGCCATATAGAAAAGTTATTAAAAAAAGTAAGTGGTGTCTTCTTGAAGGCCATAATTTGTACACCTTGCAAATTCCACTCCAATCAGCACTTCTTCAAAACTGATAAACGCACAAAGAAAAGCAGTTAAAATTAACTTTTCAAAGTAAGTATTAGAAGTAACAAAACATATTCTTAGCCAGCACACAAATTTTGTTTATTTGGAAGAAATTACAAGGACAACATGTGCCAAATACTAATACAGGAGCAGACGACAGACAAAACAGTGATAAGGGGGAAGGTAAGGGATGGAACTTCTAGAAGTAACAAAGTTAGTTAAGTCAACCTGACAGATGTATTTTTTGTAATCTTAACCATGTCTTCTGTTACATGCAAAGTACTGTTGTGAATCTGTGAAATGGATTCCAGGCTTAAGACTTAACACATTTATCTCCTCCTGAGCCACTTAACATCCTTATGAAAAGATATATTTTTATTTCTATTTTAATGGCAGCATTCTACTTTTGTGGAGCATACGCATTACAATTGCTGCTGCAGGTAATTGTGCAAATAGCAATCAAGGGATGTTTTGCCAATGAAAATGTTGTTGTTCCATTGCAATTTAAAATATTTTCAGCACTTCTGCTAATTAAAACTCCAGTTAAGTATTGCAACTTTTCTGTTCTATTCCAAGGCAGTTTCTGCTCATGGTTACTTGTTTTATGAAAATAAACAAAATAATTTTATTCACCTTAAACAATAACGCATTATGGGGAGGAAATCAAGCAAGCAAAGTTCCAGAACTGAAGTTTAAGTGCCGACAATGTGTAAATACTAACTGAAGATAGATGTCAATTAAAACATCCTAAAATTCTCAGCTAGGGTAACTTTATGTGCTCAGCACACTTTTCATCTTTTACATTCCCTAACTACTCACCTGCTTTATGTATTCTCAGCAGTGCTATCTACTGTTCATCTTAGTTATGAACTCCAAGTAGGGTGAGAAAGAAGAAAACTTTTGCTATCCTATTTATTTGTCCATTGTTCCAGGAAAATAAGCACAAAGCTGTTCTCTAATATAATGGCACATTTTGAGCATTTGATTCTGTAAATTCCAAATTATTTGTCTACACTGAATGTGTTCCTGGTTTAGAAATCAGATTCTCTTTTATATATATACATATATATATATATCTTACTCAATTAGCATTCTCAGCTCATACTGTACCTCCATCTTTAATTTCTTTTCAAAATAAATTTTATAAGTTTCACAATAAGTATTCTGGAATAAATTCTAGCATCAGCTAGAAAATATATTGCATAATTTTGTTGTTTATCCATCTTGTCAGTTTTTTACTAGCTTTTTCACATTTTTGTAAATAATTCAGACCTTAGTATGCAACTTACCCCTTGGAACACTTTATCACAACCTATTATTTCAATGTAAATTAAATCTTTCTACGAGTCAATTTTTAAGGTATCAAAAATATAGTGCTGTAGGTCACATGTTGACATGTTAACCAAAAGACACTTCTAGGATTAGAAATAACAATATACCAGGAATTAAATCTCTGATATGCAGTGACTATTATATCACTATAAAATATTGCAATTTTACATAAAAGATTGATTTTATCTGCTTACAGATTTTGTGTAATATCCATCAGTTTACAGTGTACAGCAGTATACAACCTACCTGAATACGTTGCCCTGTAGTCATACTTTGTGTGTCTCATTTTTAACTGTATTAGTAAAACAAGACATTTATTGGACCTGCAGTAAATTCTTGACTCTGCATGTAGCATTTAATTTTGTGCACAAGGTATACAGCAACAAAGAGAGCCAGGGAGATAAGTTATATGAATCTCTTTCTTTAAAGCAAAGCAATGTGCATTGTAAGAAATCCTCAGAATAGTACTGGAAATAACATTTTCTACATATGTTTAGCCACATTTATTTAATTGTTTGGGCAAAACTTTGTAATGCATATTAAAAAAAATAAGGCTATGTTTCAAATAGATGAACAAAAAGACTACTGTCATAATCCATCTCATAAAACAGAAAACCTGAGAGTCAGGTATAGGATAATATAGTATCAAATTTTGCATAAGGAAATGAACTGTAATAAGAAATGTAAGTGAAATGAGGACTCATTTCAAAACTGCATTAGGTGAAGGTAGATTTTTCTTCACTGCACTAAAAATTACAGAAAGGTTTAACTGACCAGACTGGCAAAGAATGTTACCCCAAATCACCCTTTTTCAATAAATCTTCCAAGTCTGAAGAATAGCCTTTTCACCACACTGAATATAGCATCTCAGTGTTCTGACATAAAAGTAAGGTTAGAAATGGAAAGACAGCTAGAACATATCTGCACCAAACAAATTCTTTCAAAAGGAATTTTATATTTTGAAAGAAAATTCACAGAACAAAAGAAAAAAATTAATTGCTTGAAGAGATATGTTATAAACAGTGTGAAGGCTATAAAAAAATTACATGAAATGAACTAAACATGAATTTTAAATACATAAGCAGGTTGATGCTAATCATCATAAGCCTGATACTTAAGCTACTTGGGTTTGTGCAAAGGTGGCATATTTGTGCTCTACTCATGGTCTTTTGTTCTATAATATATTTAAAAAGAAATCTAACAACATCATTATTATCCAACAATGTAAGCAGCGCTACAGATGGACTGAAATCCTAAACTTAAAGCAAGTATTTAATCAGCCAATTTTTAAAATAACAAGATTCAGAATCAAGAGAAATAATCATTCATCATGCAAAACAATATAATCTTCTTTCTTTTGCCCATTAGGCCAATGGCTCTTTTCATAATCTCATAAGTGAACAGTGACATAACATAGATGGAAAATTTGTGAGTTTTTATGCCTAGGAAAAAGAAGCTCCTATCACATTGGAGCTTAATTTGAAAACACCTTGTACAATGTAGAGAGCCACAACTGAAACTCAGAGCTGTACTGCTGGATCAGTAAGGTCTCCATTTCAGGCTAATTAGAATTACACTAATTAAGTGTTTTCAAAACCCTCTTTTGAACATAAGGTTGTACCTTCACATGGTGTTGCACTGTGCCATATGCATTTACCACAGCTTGGAACCAACTTAGAAACCTGCCTTTTGGGAAATCAAGACACCCTCTAATATGCATACATCTACAATTTACTTATTTTTATATATACATATTATACTATATAAAATTTGTTTACATACATATATAAAAAAGTGTGAGGATGACTAACAAAGTCTAGCATCTGACTCAAGTTCCCAAGTCACTGGAAACAAGGTCGTGTGATAACAAGGTACACCATGGAAGAAGAAAACAGTTAATAGCAGAATATTTTAGCCATAAGGAACTAAATTCTTAAGGTGGAATAAATGCAGATGGCAAAAGGATTTGAAACTAGAATCAGGCCAAAGGTTCATCTAATGCCTTTTGTCCATCACAAGCTAAAAGCAGATGGAAGATGGGATCATGCCATCTGCAGATATGCTTGTGTTATCTAAAACCAAATTCACTAGAAATGCATATGTGTGCACACACATGCACACACTCAAAAAGCAGGACAGAGAGGGATGCAAAAACAGCATTATAGCAAATTACATCCAGGAACATGTACAGTAAATTGACTGTTAATGAGCTGCATATCTCAGAAATAACTTCTTTCCTCTCTTCCTCTTTCTGGAATAGCTTTGTACTAATATTGCTAAAACCAAGACGTGAAATTCTGATCGCACTGAAATCAGTAATTCACCAAACCTCTTCAACAAAACCAACACTTTACCTGGGTTTTCACTAATATATATTGCTTACTATTACTTATTTTAGCTTATGGGTGATTTGCTTTCCAAGCATATAAAAGTAGAGTTTACCATAGGCCTTGGAAAAGTGACCATGGCATATGCAGTAATCGCTACTATGAAAGTCACCATTTCACATTTTTCATAGCTTCAAGAAAACCAGTAGGAAATTTCTCTTTATAAAACTTTAAAAACATTTTATTACAACATCTATCTCATTCCCTCCAAGTATGTTTGGGAATGATTTGTCAATGAAAGTGAAAATGATTCCATGCTTCATTGAGATGTTATCAATAAATTACTACAAATTAGCTACCAAATAAGCCCCATGTTGATGATGCTAAATGTTTCATTTCCACAAGCTCTTTAGAGACCCAGTGCATTATCCCACTGAACTACTGAAATACAGAATTATGTGGTATTAAAGGTGAGGTATGCGTTTATAAAGCCTACTGAATGCTTTCAAAAATAAAGACCTATAGCCTTTCATTGTTTAAAAGCAGTTTCTCACTTTCTTTAAACCCTTTAAAAAGCCTATGAAGATTTTAATATTCACTGGATTTACACACAGGTAAAATAATAGAAGTATGGTTCTCAGAACAAAAAGATTTGCCATGTATTATAGAGCTCTCTAATACTGGAGCTCTTTTGAAAGGGTTGATTAATCATACTGTTTAAAGGTTGTGACACATTTATGCTCAAACTAATACAGGCAAAGCTAGTAATTCACAGCTACAAACCTGTGCAAGAGACAGCTCGTATGTTGGGACACTTGGTTTTAAATTCTGGACCTTTTTGGACCCTGCCTATTGCTTTTTGTTGAAGCCAGTTAATTAGCACATCTTAATTCTTTAATGATTTGTGTGTTAAGAAATAAACAGGCCTAATTTGTTATTTGGATTTGTTTTGAAAAGCCTTTGTCATTTAGGTTGACTCAGAAGAACCATAAAAACTGTAAGGAATAAAGATAATAATTCATATTGTACTTCTCCTTAGCCAAGATCATAAAATTTTAGACTCACTTGAAAAAAAAAAAGCAATCTGCATTCATTTAAAACACAGAAATAGGTGTTGACCATAAATATACTGAAGATGTCAGCCTAATTTATAAATAAATATTTAAATGGGGTTTAGTAAATTCTGAACATAGATCTTCAAGCTTTATAGAGCTAAAATTTATTCAAGGCACAGCAGTATGAACATTTGCATAGAGACACACTGGATATTTGGTATCATCAACACCCTAGAACCCTTGAAGTACAGCTGTGTTGATCATGGGCAGGGAAAAGGTCACACTGGCATATGCCAAGTAAAAGCTTCTCTTACCAGTTCATCCAAGCCAGAATATTGACCTTTCCATTTATTTGCCTTACAAGATTTCAAAGCATTTACCCATGAAATACATGCCTTGCTGTATCTCTTTCTGCCCTTCCATTCCACCAAAAAATAGAAAAATGGACTGCACCCATGATTTCACCTTCCCACAGTTTAAACTGAGAAATGGGGTTGCAGTAGCTGATTCCAGGAGCATTGCAGTGAGCAGGGCAGATGTTGATCAGGCAGCACTTATCCTGTGCACAAGTGTTCCTCCTGCCTGCCTCATACACAGTCTGTATTGGAAAGAAGGGAAATCTATATAAACAGAGTCTGAACCAGGTCTTGGGCTGTTCTGGGGTCTGACTGGTGATGTGCTGAGCCCTACTAAAGCAGACCATTTCAGAGGGGTCTTAAAACCAAGAATACAGGAATCTCTGCAACAGCCAAAGGAAGGAATAGATCCCACACAAGCAGCGAGGGCCAGCCCTCCCTCTGACATCCTTGAAAGTGTCTGAGGCATAAGACACCTTGAAGAGGAAGCAGAGGACTGAAATCTCCATCCCTCTGGACAGAAGCTAGCAAGGACAAAGGCCTGAGCAGTCAGCAGGGAAGACTTCAGAGAAAAGAAAGGTAAACTGCTTTTTTTCAAAATTAGGAGTGAGGTGGGAAACAGCAATTGCATGTTCTTTGCACAACCACAAAGAGGGAAGAAAGACCGGGGACAGGGAAGACGAATAAGTGGAAAGTGAGATTCAAAGCCTAAGGTAATTTACAGTTAGCTCAGTTAGCAATATTCAATTAAAGTCTTTGAAACGCAGTGTAGGCAGCAATGAAGAGTTTGGCTTCTCTCCAAAAGTAGCTGCACTCACATCCAGGACAGGGATGGTCTCAGGAGAGGTTAGTGGAATTAATGGAATTACTAGAATCTCCTCTCTTGGTCAAAAGTTAGTGCTCCTGCCTGACATATCAAATTATTCACCATTTAGGTTACTCTTGAGGCACATTTGTAAATGGCAATATTGAGTCTCCTTTATGTTCAGTTCAATATTCTCCATTTGACATAACAGCAGACATGATAAAAATATGCGGCCTGAGAGTACAGTTAGGAAAATATAAGAATGAATCAGCAGTTTGATTTCTCCCTCTTCGACCCATGCATTTTAACTTGTTGGGTTTCCAGTTTGAATGTTATTACTATTTAATTAAGGCTATAACTATCTGTGTTCCGGTTCCTGAAAGCCTATTTGGCATAACATTCGAATTAGTGGTAATGAGAAAAATACGCTCTTCCATCATCAAGTTTGTTACCTTGATGAATATCTCTCTGTAGGAAAATATGAAATGAATTAATGTATCTGTCTATTAAAGCCACTTCAGGCAATGACTGAACATATAGGTGGTCTATTAACTAAAGAGAAATTCAACCTAAGGCCCAAAGAAGAAATACAGATATATCTAAAAAGTGGATTTATTACAGCTATTTCTTACAGCTACTCATAGAAAAAGTAATGTCAGCAAAAATAAGAGTGCTAAAAGATCACACTAAAAAATGTTAGGCAATTTGGGTGCATTTGGATTTTGCATATAAGATGATAGGGAGGCTTATAAGCATTTTTTGTGCATATAAGTCTTTTTGTGACTTCCTTGTGGCTAAACTTAGATTATCTGTCACAGTAACCAAAAAAAACCCCCACCAGAAGATACTGAAAACATCACCTGCACAACAGAGTGGGGTTTCTATTTAGTGATCAAAGTCATAGATGGGAACAAACCTTTGGGTAAAATCTAAGGCCTTTGGATGACAATTTGTTTTAGAGAATATTATCAAGGGGATTACTGTTTTCAGAACGATCTAGAGAAGTGGAAATAAAAGACTTTAATATGGATATTGGTTTCCTTTTTTCTTCTGAACTTTTTGCAGTGCTGCTCAACTATTAGCACGTAGAGATAGCTAAAGCACTATTTTATAATGGTAAATAAATGCAAATTACTAAACTTGTATTTGCTTTATTTATACATGCAGGGGTAAACACTGAGAAAAGCTGTTTTACGACTGAAAAATCAGTATTCCCACCAGTTGGAGAATTAGAAATTCCCACGCTCACAAATATTCAACAGTATCAAAACCAGTTTAATAGAATTTAGAACATAGAGGTGGGGACAGGATTTATACAGAAATCTGCTAAGTAGGGTTTATCTTTGGTAAGCTAAAAAGGACTGGAAAGATCTACCTAAAATGTAAAGTCTAGCTCCTTCTTCTGTAGGCATGAAGTCAGCTATTTGTAAACACACCTCTTTTATAAATATACCAATCAGTATCTTTTAAAGAGTTTTTTTTTGTTAGTGGTTGGTTTCATCTGGGTTGTGGTTGGTTTGGTTTGCTCTTGGTTTTGTTTTTATACCCAAAGTATTTCCACTGGAAACTTGTCCCAGGATATGATTACTCAAATATGATTAAAAAAAACCCCAAACTTTTCTAATTTCCAGACTTAAATTTAATTACCATCACTTACACATTTTGTGGTTCTGCTAGCTTTACCTGATTGTGTACCAGAACGATGTATCAGAAGGAATCTTTTCTCTCTGCTCTCCTACACTATACAAGGCAAGGTTGTATAAACCTCTCTGTAATGTGGGCTCCACTGTCTGAATAGTATTTAATTGCAAGTGTTCCAGTTTGAGTTCACATTTTTATTCAAGCACAAAACCACAAATGAATGAGTTATTCTAAATGAGGTGTCCAAAGTGCTACTAGTTCCTTACTGCTACTGGAATAACTTTCCTGGTGCATTCCAGGACCATATTTGCTTTTTTTTCACAGCTGTGCCACGCTGTTAGCTCATACTTCTTGATCAACAAGTAATACAGAGGTATGTTCTCCTTCTCAGTTATTTCCAAGTAATAAACCCACAACTTACAGCAGAATTGCATGTTATTGGCTCCAAATGACCTTTCATCGTAGACTACTTAGAGTGTAATCCCATTTCTATTATTAAAGTTCAAACAGCCTTTCTGAATGATATTCCTATGTTCCTCTGAGCTGCTTATCATGGGAAAACCTTCCTCCCGCTCCTATTCTCCCTGTCCTTTGCCTCCTCCTCAGTGATGCCATCATAAAATTTACCTGGCACTAAACTTATTTATATTATCTACTGCATTTTATATTATTTATTTACCCAAATATTTAAAATAAGTTATTAAAAAATGTTGGTTCCTTTTCTCTGGTAACTAGAATTACAAATCCAGTTATTAAATTTTAACTGTCTCTCAGTATCAAATGGTCCTGGTCCTCACCAGGTAAATTGACATTTTTGTATCAAAACAGATGTTAGCTTTTTCTGAGAGTACCTATCTCAGTTATATTATTAAAAAATACTGATTTCATCTCTTTTGTGATAATACTGATGGGAGTTGGAGGCTGAATGCACTCCTTTGGAAACACACCATTTACACCGTAAAGAAAATTGTGAGTATTACCAAACACTGAAGATCTCATTTCTTGCTGCAAGCATAAATTTAAGGATAATGAATAGCAATGCTTTTAGTGTACCTTGAGACATGTTGTGAATCCTTGCAATAAGACAGCAGAAAGCAAACATTAGCAGTACAGGATTGAAACAACACAAATACTCTGGAATATTAAAAATTGATATTTCTTAGCTGAGACAAATGAGTTCTGATATCTCTATGTAATCTAAAGACATTTATTTTATTTTACCCAAAAGTATTCAACTAAGTCAAGCCAAGGACAAGACAGCTTTACCACAGCTGTCATTCTCACCCTCATTTAACAGTCAAGGAGTTAAAGAAGGAAATCTACATGGGACTGGCTGCTCACTTATTATGCACACAAACACACACATAAATCCCTTTGAAGCATATTAGCTTTAAAAGTAATCTCTTGTCACCCAAAATGGCACATGAACTATGCAAGGTATATTAAGAATAATTATTCATCAGACATACCAGATATCAACTTCTGATGAATAAGGCTCTTCATTTCAAACTAAATTGGCATTAACACACACAGAATATACAGAAATATTTCTATTTTCAAAGGAAATTAACTTTCTGTAGTACTGTTTTTTGTTGTCTCATGACCCTGTAGAGTCATGGAGTTTGCAGGCCTTAAGAATTTCCACCTTTGTCTTCGGTTTTCTGCACTGTTTGACAGAAAATCTAACTGATAAACTAATTCATATATTGGACATGCTAAATAAAAACACTTATTGGCCACATACTTAATTTCCCTACAGCTCTCTGGCAATCTGTTAGATTTCTACATCTCTCTGACACTTTCAGCTTATTTGTGAACAATTCTGATCTTTAGGGAATAGTTTGGAATCAGTTACAAGTTATTTAAGTACTTATACTTTAAAAACATATCCCCTCAAACCAGATTCATCTGGCTGTACTAAGGCAACCTTTTGTTTCTGAGCATATCAACTGAGCATACACAACTGCTAATAGAGGGGGTTTTAATTCAATTGTTAATATAAGCATTTGGTCAGCACAGAATACATTTGTCATTCATGTGGGGAAAATGTGCTGGCCCCAACATACTGTAAATATGTTTGGGTGTGTATTTCCAGTCATGTCTTAAACTTAAGCTAGGAATTTTGCCAAACTAGACTCACATTCCAAGCAAAGGTTTGGTCAACTGTTGAATACATAGCCATCCTTGTAGCATAGTTTTAGCCATTATCATTGGACAGGCGCTTCTTTCTACTTCAATCTAATACCACGTTTCATTTCAGCGAATGAAAATCAGAACTCATATTTGATACCACCTAAACGGTACACCAGATTTCTCAAGTGTCCTTATGATAGAGGCATGCATCTGCTTTCCCTGTTTTACTTATTAATACTTTCATTTTGGTTTTAGTAGGAACAAAACAATCAAAATGTGTATATGTGAATCCTCAAATATAAACAGATGTGTTCACTTTCATAAACATGTAATACAATACTCTTAGACTGTATTCCTTAAAGATGTGGTGGTTTTAAGCCTCTTTTGTTTCCTTTGCCTCTTTCTCAGTGCTATAATGCAATCCTTAGTGTTTGAGCACCAGACTTCAAATGAGAGATCTATTCAAAACATGCACAGACAAAATAAGTGGTTTCCTTAGTAATGGGAACTATGTGAAAGCCTCTGAAACAGCTCCTCCTCCAGTAAGTCATTATGTACATGAGCCTTTCTACCCCCAACTTATCAATGTAAAGATAACTTTACATTTAAAGAAAAATACCTAATGTGCACCCACAGTTTTTGGCAGTCAAATTACAGAGGAGAGGGAAAACATTTACTGCATTCCTAATTAAATAGTTTGGTTTTTAATCAGTAAGGATGTTGCATGTTCCATGACCTTTTAATTAATTTTTTATATCTGCAAGTTGAAAAAAATTATATTGTGTAACTAAACTACTAAGAACTTCAGTTTGGTACACATTACACTCCAATAGCTTATTATATTTGATTTAAACTATCATTAGGTAACCATATTCTGAACACACACTGCTCATATCTGTGCTGTTCCTTGTCACCACCAAGATAACTTCATAAGAATTACCCATGACCACAGTTTGAGAATGCTATTGATGGCATGGGAAAATTACTATGATACTTCTCAGTCTCAGAGTAAAAGTAACTAAAAGCAAAATGACATTCTACTTCTAATGTTTAGCTTAGTGGCTCTGTACAGATTTTTAAATCAGCAATATAGCTCTTGTGCAAATAGTTATGAAAAGCAAATAATCTCAAATTGCTATTGTTGTCGATTCATTTTTAATATTAAACCACAATAAAATGTATCAAAACCAATGTTGTTTAGTTTCATCAAAAAAGTTAAGAAATTCAAGTCTGAAGTTCTGCCCTTGAAAAACACTGAGGCTTGCCATATATTCTTAAAAAAATAAATGTAACATTATCAGGGAAAGTGGACAAATTTAAAAAATTGATGCGTGGGGGAAAGAGGCTCCCTCTCACTGATCATGTAATATTTGCCACACAGTGTTAACAGAAAAAGGGTAAACCTGTTTCAGAGAAAAATTCAGTTATTTCTCTACAGAAAGGAAAATAGATGTGAGCAAAGACATGCAGAAAGTTCAAGATTTATCACCACCTGTAAGAATTACAACAAGTCACAGTCAGGATGAAAATTCTAGGCCTTATATTCAAATCATTACTGCCATCATTTTCTTCATGAACCTCAGATACAGATTAGCTCAAAGAGCCATAACACTAAAAGGTATATCCCATGCACATAGCCGGTCCCATGAGCAACAAGCAGATTCTTATGAAATCAACAAGGGCATCTCAGTCTTAAAGATTGAGAAGATTCCAATAAATTATATCCAATTACTATAGGTTACAAAAACTAAGATGTCACCACAAGTAAGACATAAACACACTGAGATTAAATCAGTTTTAAAATGGAATGCATACACTGAGCTTGAAAACCGCTTTACAGATCCCATATTTCATCTACCTAATCCAGCGGCACATAAGGATTCTCTAGATGCTTTTCACTACTCCATCTTCATTAAGATTCCCACGCGGCATAGCGAGGTTGTGGTTGCTATGTGTGACTCGTTTCCAGCCTTCAGCAGATGCTAGTATGCCACAGATTCTTGCCTTTTAAAATAGAGCCAGGGATGAAAATTAGAAGAACTCAGATATCATTCTGAGTTGGACCCAATAGGTATAAAACATGTTAAGATTTTTCAGACCTCAGACCATTCCTGAGGAGGCCTGACTATAGCTCTTGGACCTATAACGAGCAAAGAGACTATAGCTCTTGCCTGGGATCTTGTCCTTTCTGTTCGTAGAACACAGTTGAACACAGTTGCTACATGAATAGGCGAATTTGCTGCAATATGCAAAATCTCCTTGATCACCAAGATAAGCATCAGCTCATCACCACTGCTTTCATTCATCCCCACCACACATGACTGAATTTGCCTGTACTATACAACTGACTCCCTCCACTACGCAGTTCCAGATTTTGCTAAGTCATATAGCACCTACTACCTACGTAGCTTTTAATGAAGTAACTGGTGTTTTCTGTAGATGTGAACTTTTCCTCTTGTGAAATTCTTTACAGGTTCATGGCCTAGGTTTGTTTCCATCTGCTTATCTCTCTCCTATCAACACTAACTCTGAGATCTGATAAAAGAAAGTTGGTAGCAGGTTAAGTAATCTGAGCATAACACTTTCCATTATGAAGTAGAACTGTATTTAGAAACTTGAACTCATTGTTGGCAACAAGCCTTTCATGTTCAAAAAAGACAAAGAACTAGAGCTAGAAACGTGGGTTTTGCTTATCATTGAAAAAATGATTCAATTTCAGGGGAATACACATGAATAAAAGTTATTCCTTGTCTGTATGGAAACATAGCCCTTAGGAAAATGTCAATAGTTAGTTGCCATAATATCTTAAAACGTGCATGACAGTATCAGGTTGATGACATTGCACTGAAAATGCTGGCAGAATGGGGTTACATGACATGGTAGTGCTTTCTTGTTTTACACTTGGACATAATCTGTATGGATACGCACTTAAAAAGAATTTTTTTAATTACCAATTTCTGATATAAAATGTGTCATAGAATTTAAATCAAATACTTGTGGTTTTTTTAACTGTATTTATTTTGTTTTTTAACTATACTTGCTGCATTCTAAACACAGCTGTGTTCTCAGAGCCTAAAAATACTAAAAATGGTCACCGCTAATTCCCTGAACCACAACAAGCCTACCGGATATTAAAGCCCAAGGATGATCCACCTTTCTATGTAATGAAAAAAGAAAAAAGTTTTGAAATCCTCTTCCAGTTTTGAGAAAAATGCAGACACAGAACCATTGTACTTTAGTAACTTTTTTATGTGTCGTATTAATTGTCCATTACAAACAAATAATTACTTAGTTTATTTTCATGTGCACTCAGTAATCAGATAAAATGCATGCTAAATAAATACCTGGAGTTAACTTACATTACTTTCATCATCTCTCTATCAGTCTGAGAGACTTTTTTTCTATCCTGTAACCTAATAAGCTATATATATAATTCTGGTGAAATAGATTACATTGCTATTTTAAAACCACTAAGCATCATAGTGAAATCAGCAGGAAAATAACTTAATGAACCTTAATTATCATAATTGTATTGGTTATAAAAGATATTTTTCTCCTGGAGATAGTTTGGAAAAAAAAATTATTCTTTAGCATTAGCTAAATTAAAAAATTCAATTATTTCACTTTTTTATGAAACAGAACTTTATTATGATATAATAACATTTTAACTAATATGTAAATGTATGCCTATCAAGGAGGTACTTTAATTGCATATATAGTCTATCATAAGAACTCACTTTCTTTATGCGAGTATACTTTAATTATTTAGCCCTTTAATTACACAGTCCGTACCAATCAACCAAAATGAAGCATTTCTATAATCTTAATTTCACATGTCAAATCACCGGATATGTTTTTGCATGATTCTCATGTTAACTAGAAAGCCAGATTTTGAATGAGTGGCAGTGAGTACTTGAAGTTAAGGGCAAAACCTAATAAAGCTTTTATGTAGGGTAATGGTATTCCCTACCTATTCCCTTCTCCCCAGATCTTCCTTTTCTCCATTGGTTGAGATAAGAGAAACAGCATTATTTATTTGGCTTTAACAGAATATTTTCTTATTTTTAATTTCACCCAAAATTTTTGAAATTTTCTTCTCTCTTACTTCAACCACCGTCCCACCCCTGTAGCACAGTTTTACGTCTTTTGCTTGGGATAGGTGTGAGTAACCACATGGCTGAGATCAGGAAGGATTTCCGTTTTTCCTGTGGGGACTAGCATGGCAAGAAGTCTTACTTTTCTGTGCTTCCTCAACACATCCTGAGCACTGTCTCATCAGACATGGGCTGTTATGTTGTGCGTCTGGGAAGGCTCATAAGGTTCACTTTGGGAAGTTTACAATAGTTCGTATTTGCAGCTCATGGTGGTGAACATTAAGTACTATCATAGGCTCCAAGAGCCACCTCGTGGGGGCAAAGGAGAGACAAGGTTTCACCAATGAGCCCTAAGGCTACGGAAAAATGATGTGACATCTTTCTGGCCTGAGGTGTTCCCAGTCCCAACCCCAGGCAAGAAGACCTAAAAGGTAACCAAAGATGGGTTGCCCCCAACTGTTTTTGTTATACCTCTTTAACTCACATTAGAAAAAAATCTATTGCCCATAATAAGAGAATGGGACAAAATGGAAGGGCCACTTGGCCTTCCTCCCACCCTAGAGTATCTCACATATTTACACTGTCACTTAAATGCCATTATTTCATATATGAGGCAGTCCTACTCAGTTACATGAAAATTGAACAGCAGACATCTTTAAAAAACTTAAAACGTTGTTCCCTGTACTTAGTTTAAATGCAGTATTCAAAAATTTGAGGCAGAAAGAACTGCTTTATTACAGCCACAACAATGTAAGTACCAGTGAGTCAAACAGAACTGGTTTTACAAAATTTGCCCTAATCAATTATAACAAACTGAGATTTATTCAAGAAGTTGACATTACTTAATTCACTTTTCATAAGTGATTTTATGAAGTGCAAAATAATTTTCTTACAGAATAAAACCAAAAATAATGCAGTCCACAATCTCAGACTCAAAGTGAACCTAAATGTTATATAGTATTCATAAAATAGTAACCATTTTATAATAGAATTTTGGTGCTATTGCTGTTGCAAAAAGTACATTAATTTACACTGCTAATCTTCAGAATTTTTTCACACTACTATTAGGCAGGACTGTGAGCCTTTCTTTAAACAAAGCAGAAGTGTGAAATGAGAACCACATCTCACTTCAATCCACTAGAGGGTGGCCTGCCTCAATCAGGGCTATAGTACTGAATTCATGCAAGAAATCCAACATTTTCTTCGTTTTGACCTGTTGATAATCAACTCCTTGTATTTCAATATTGTTCATCTTCTATTACAAAGTGATTTCCTTTACATAAAACAGTATATATGATAAAAAAACCTTTTCCTAACAACATCTATCTCATTGGTTTGTATATCTATCTGGTAGAAGGGATGATGTATTTCAGTGTATACTTCCCTTAAATTGAAAAAAAAATAATTTACAATGTTTTAAACCTTTATAGTTTGTATGCCCCTTATTCACAGATACAGAATAAATTAAAAAAAAAAAAATTCTTCACCGAAGGGAAAAGGGAGAAAGAAAGGAAGGAAGAAAGGGAACAAAAAATCTGTGCAGCTTATTGTTTATGTAATTAGATAACCATAAAAGAGAGAGTCAAGTAGACAGAGATTTAAAGAAATTGACTTTAGTTAACCAACCCGTTCCTCAGTTTATTCTGAATTTTTATTTCTCAGGAAGATGTATTATCACTCATACTTTCTACTGACAAATATACGCAATAAAATTTAATATTTTATAAAATTTGTAAAAGCAGGAGTATGAAAAATTCTGTATTTTCTTAAGCTAAAAGAAAAGCAGCAAAGCTCGGGGTGGGGGGTGGGGGGGAAAGCATTTTTCCTGAATGGTTTCAACATGCAGTATCCTCTGAACTACAGCAGCCTTTGCAGAACTTCAGTGATCTCTAATCAGTTGTTCTGAACACAGATAACATCCTTATATAGCCTTAAAAAAACCCAAAACAAACCAAAACCCAAGGAATTTAAACCTCCCAAGCTGCTCTGTACAAACACAAAGCATGCCTTGTAACTCCCACAAATCGGAAGAGATATCTGGAAGCGTGCAAAGGCTTGTTTCGCGTATCCGTACCCGAAGCAGCAGTGTCACGTAACAGACAGCTTCCCACGGCCAACCCGGCTGGCGCAGCCGCGCGTACTACGCGGCATCTGGGCACGCCGAAGCATTGGCTCCTCTCTGGGGAGTGGAAGCGGCTCAGTTATTAATGACCGCTGAGCAGGCAGCACCATGTCAGTGTGACAACCGAGCGGGTGAACGATGCACCACTAACCACCATAGAAACCAGGAGAAATAAGAAGAGCTAGCGAGCATCTCGCTCTCTCCGCTGCTCTCTCTCCCCGCTGGATTGCGAGTCTCAGCCAGCCAGGCAGCAACAGCGCTCTGGCAAACATAAGGGATCTCAGCTGGCAGCAGTCTCTCGTGTTGTAGGATATCAGTAGGATACATCTTTGTATTATATACCGTTAGACACACGCACGCACGCCGACTCACACACATACATACATGTATGCGCACCTATTCAGACTCTGGCTTTAATACAAGTATGTGGCTACCTGAACTAAGGAATCAAAATTACCGAGATGCAAGAACTCCTTCAGCACTGAAACTACTCTTATTATAGGGTAAGTTCCTCTTTATTTTCAATTTTATCCTGACTTTTATCTTAACATGTAAACTCTTTCCCCTTTCTTCTTTTCGCAAAGTTATTAGCGTATTTTCACATTTTACTTTCTGAACAGAAATGCAAATGCAATTTGCTTTTTGTGCCAGAGATAATCGAAATATGCTTGCAAGACTATCAGATTTGTGCATTTGTTAGCTGGAAAGAACATCAAAGGGTAAAAAATAAAGGAAAAACATTTCCCCTGATGTTTCAGATGCAAAATCAAATTACACAGTTGCTCTGTGTTTTGAAACCAATAAAACAAGACACAGGACAGCCTCCTTTCTTCTCTCCAGTGTTAGGATTAAGGGAAATGCTGTTTATGTCTGGACCTAAAAAACACTGAGCAGCGAGGCTGAATGAGCATATCACAAACAGTTATTGAATTTCTGCCAGGCTACATCTTAAGGACTGTGGCAAATGACTTCGCTTAAAAACATCCCCTTTCCAGTCAGAAGGGACAGTGTGAACGTCTGATTACTGATGCAGCTGGAATGGACGCGTTAGGTAAAAAGGATAGAATTAAGCAGAAGAGTTCTAATCTTCTTTGGTAATTAACAGGATCACAGCAGGGTGCCTCTAAAGTATATTTTCATGTAAGGAGACTGTTCAAATCCATCACTATAAAAGCTTTGCTTGTTTAATTCAGGAAGGCTCAGAACTGTTTGTCTTTGCTTTCCATGTCTTTGTTTTCACATGTCTAGTTGGAGTTTTTGCCCAGCACTGCTGCTCAGAAAGAGAAAAATCCAACATAGGGAGATGGAGGGGGCAGTAAATGCAGGGGGCTAGAAAAAAGACAGTAATTTTCTATTTAACCAGTTTAATCAACATAAAATTCCATGCTAGCACTACTGTTACCTAATGTGTTTGTGTTTATGCGCGTGCATGTCATTTCTTTCATGCAGTGTAAGAGTACATCAGTAACCCTTCAGATGAAAACACGTTCAGTAAAGTCTCAGCACAGATCTGTGATTCATGCATCAGTGAAAGCCAGAGAGAGATTTTACTTTACACCATGAAAAAGACAGGTTAGCTATCTAATGCATGTTTCAAAGTGAAAAAATACCACCTGCATCTTTCGGAATGTTTTTGTTTGCTCTTTAGAGTAGTATTTCTATATTAAAAACAGCTCAGCATTTAGATTATTTCTCCTACCCCTTTTTTCTCCCCCACCCCCTCACTCCTGTACACCTTAGAGAACATCATAAAGAATCTGTTTCTTTGCAGCAGCGACACAATTATTTGCTTGTAATTTTAGAGTTACTGTGTTTTGAGAAACAAACATCATGAAACAACCATCAACAGATAGCCAATGGCTGCAAGTCTGCCACCTTTCCATAAATGTCAGGAGAGGGGTAGCTTAACAATATGCATGGTACGAAGTCAATTAATTCAGGTGACCTTTGTAAATGGTGACAATAAAGAAGCTCTGACAATATGCCACAGCATTCAGTATTCCCTCTGGAAAATGAATGAGCTTAAGAAGAGGTTTCCTTTTCAGAGTACAAAATGAAAGATATTGAAGCATTAGGTTCTGCTATTGGCAAGCTTGCTTCCTCTGTTTCAGATGGTCTATGAAATCTGTTTAAAGCAAGCTGGCTTATTTTGTTATGTGAACCACAATCTCTGGTTCAGTTAATTAACTCCCCTGTTTTCACCCACATTGCGTGTGCACTTTAGTTGTTAAAACAAGAATTTCAAGCTACTGGCTTGGATTTCTACAGAATGTGCTATACAATAAGGAGAGAAAACCTGATTCTGATCTCTTCATGCTATATGCAAAGGACTACTCAGATGAAACTTTTCCTATACACCATGGTACATGCTTAGCTTTTCTGAATCTTTACCCTTATTAATTTTTACTGTAAAAAATAAGTAAATATGAGTAACTTTACACTAATGAACACTGGGGTTTGCCACATATACTCTCATGCACTACTTTAAAATATTATATAGATGTACCACAGAATTTCAGGAAAATGTGATCATTCCAATCATACATGTACAGAGAAAATATGCTGTAGATGCATTGTCTGATTACACAGCATAGACATTCTTAACCAGCAAAGCAGTCAAAATGTATGGTGACTGTATTTTGGTTAATACTCCCTCAAAGCTCCTGCAATAATGTTGTAGTGTCAGACAATGACTGGCTGATGTTGTTATGGCAACCCTAAAGTACCGCCTTTCAGGGTGGTAGATCTGAGCATGACATCACAGCATGCCTGTTTGGAGTACCCAGAAGTAAGCCAGTATTTCTCTTTTGCACCAGAATTAGACCAGATCAACTAGGCAACATTGCTACCTGTAATGCAGATCCAAAATACGTATAATCTTTGTTAACTGATTAAGAATGAGCAGTTTATGAAAACACTCATGTCCTTCAAATCACTTGTGATCTCTTGCCCCTTCACACTAGAGGACAAAATTAAGTGTTTGCAAGTGAGAGCAAACCATTTAGTAGAGTTGGAACCACTTTTTTTGACTCTTACACCTAATCTTGATTACATTAATAATGATTCTACAAGGAAATCAAAAGCTTTGCTGCTTGGCGACAACCACTCTAACTTTAAATGGCTGGTGTTTAATAGCTAAATTTTAGAGCATCTAAAGCAATAGAAGATAAGCAGTAAAAAACAAAGAGTTTTTCAAGACAAGCTTTATCTTACTTCTGAAAGAAAAGTCACCACAGAGAAACAATTAAACCTTTTTTGAACTATAGGTATATGTTTTAACTGAGTTATGGTACATCAATATTTTAGTTAATTCATATACTCTTCCTTCAGATAGCAGCATTAAAAGCTGAAGGAAAAAACTCTTGAGACATTGTTGGAAACTATCTTAGTAAACCCTTCCACTTTAAATTCCACAAACTACTTAATATCAACCAGCAAAAACTGACAATGAAAAACTAATTTTACACATAGTATTCAAGGAACTATTTTCTGAAGACCAACAAATGGACAACTTCTAAAATTTTTCTGATGACCAATAATCAGACAGCTTCTAATTTTTTTTCTTTTTTTTTAACAGAATAAGTCTTCAAGCCTTCATACTGCTTTAGAAAGAATATTAATTCTCATTCTAACAAGACACCAAGCCATTAAAATCCTTTACTTTACTGAAGGGAAAATGTCAGTAGAATTTGAGAAGAAACAGTAGAGACAGATGTCATTAGAAAGGTCATTAAACACATTAGTATTAAGAGAAAAATCAATATTTCTCATTACAACTGTAATGTAACTGTAAAAACAAATTACTGTGCCTTTTACTTATTCAACTGACCAGTCCACAAACTGTTAAATGCCGTTATCATGAAACAATATGGTTCATAAAGAACTTTCCTTAATATCCTTGATGCCAAAAAGTTTATTTAAATAAACAGTATGACCTTCAGTGTTATACACAAAATCTATAAATGATGTCATCAATGTTTCCGAAATAAATTCATATCTTCAGCTGACCTGAACTGATAAAGTTTTATTAGCACAGCCCATGGAGCTATACCCATCTGCATCAGAGAAATATCCAATATGGATGTCAGTAAGATTATTCCACTTTGGGTTCTTTGTGGAGTAGCTGAGTGTGCCACCTGGTGAAAAAGAGCATTTTCATCAGGGCAAAATACAAAATACTTTCACAATTTTGCTTGATCCAATGACCCTCTCCCAACAGGGTTTTCTGGTACTGTATAATAAATCAACCATAATAAAAAGAATAGCAAAGAATTGAAGAAAAAGATAGTCAACGTGCATATTCTATCTCTCAATATTTAAAGACATGCTCTAGTCATATGAGTCAAAGGAAATATCATTTGATAAACAGGATTATATTTATCATGCTCATTTACTTCTGTTTTATGATTTTTTTAGTTTTAATTTACAAACTGCTTGGAAGAACAAGCTACAGATATGCTCTCACCCCTAACATTCCCAAACCTGCATATTGGTTTTCTGCAAAGCACAAACAAATGCAAAGACATTAAAATGAAGGGAAAGTTTAATTTCATAAACACAATTTATACAGCATAACCTTGAAACAATTACCCTTTATTTAGAAATATTTCTTCCTCACAAAAGATTTATCTCAATAAAACTCACTCTCAGCTTGCCTAGTCACTGTAACTCCTTGGTCACAAGCAGTAACACTGTAATTCAAAGGAAATAAGAAATAAGATCTCTGTATTCCCATTATTTCTATTCAGCTGCTGTATTTCTGGAATTTATTAAAATATCTGCCCCAAATTTAATGGTAACTTAACTCTACTGACCTCCAAATTAGAGCAGAAAAGAATTTTTGCCTCTTTTCTGCTCTCAACTCCCACAGTTTCAGTCAAACTGGGAAATGCTTTTTGACAACACTGGCACAAAAGAAATCATTTTGCACTTCCCTTTCATGCATAAGCATCTGTATTTAGAGGTAAACACTGCAAAGCTGAATACAATGCTACAGGGAATATTTTTTCAAAATATCTACCGATTATTAGCATTACCCCAAGACTCTTCTACTAGAGGGTTCTTGTCCCCTCTGCCAGGAAATACTTTAAAGTCTCTAAAACATTTGGTATAAGAGGTAAAAATCTGTAGCTGTAACAAAAACTCCCTGGACATCCAGCTACCAGTATGAAAAAAAAAAAAAAAAAAAGAAAGAAAAAGAAAGATTTTTTATACAATTCTCTGTCTAGGGATCAGACAATTTCAGAAATTACCTGTTGAATAAATTAGAGAATAATAAACCAGAATAAACATCAGGTAATAGAACACACAACGAAGAGCAAAACTGGGCACTGAGACATTTTTAAAATCACCACAGAATAGCCATCATCCTGGATGAGAGAAGATGACTCTCCTAATAGTCTTTACAAAGGCAATGTGATGGTCAGACATCACTAGGGCTCTTCTAGTGTGGTCTTGAGAGGTTAGAGGAAACCACTGCTGACAATCAGGTTGGTTAGCTTTGTCATCATGGTGCTAAAACAAAAAGTCATCCTTATTCAAGACAGCATGAGAAATACAGCCCTGACTTGGGAGGCACTTAAATAAGTGCAAATGTTTAACTTGTTCCCTGAATAAGGATAAACACAAATGTCTCCTACTTCTGCTTTACAGTAGTGGCAAGTCTCTGCTGAAAATGGAGATCTATATGTGTTGCTATTTATATCATATTTATGTGATTTATTCTATACCTAAAGGCCTAATTTCTTCATCTTGACAGGAATAATTTTTATGCAGAAACAGAGACTTTTCTAAAAGATTTTAGCAAGTGTCACGGTAGCTGTAAATCAAAGGACTAGACATTCCTTTCTTCACCCCAAGCTCATTCCTGTTGCCAATCTCTCTCAAGTCCCTGAACTTCCTCTTCCCTCTGGAAAGCAGATTTCTCCAGAGGTCTTGTCCAGCATCAGCAATTTTTGCAGATGACACTTAACAGTGAGCTAACTCACAGTGTTTCCACCAAAGTGAATTACCTGCTGAGCTCTCCACAGCAGCCGGCTCCATGTTGCAGGCTGTGGAAGGAGCAGAGTCAGGAGAGCCCACTCCAGCCAAGGGTCACATGGGGGCTGAGCCTTCCAGAAAAACTCCTTCCCTGTGCAACAACAGCTCCAAACCCACTGCACAATATGAAACTTCTCTTTTTCATGTGTCCCATACAGAAACCAGGCAGTGCTTTAAAAATTCGTCCTCTTTCTCCACTGCAAAAGTATGTTTCAGAAACAATACAATGAATTTATAAAGTACAATATTTTCTCTTATTAAATTCTAAACAGATAAAAAAAGCTTTTTCGTATGAAAAATAAAATTACAGTCAAGTGGTGCTTCATTACCACTGTAGCTTAAGGGATATTATCTGCACAACTCCCATTTAATACCAATTTATAACAAAACACTTACTCAGGTTATCCACTAAGCATAACACTACAAGTTTATCCTAGATATATTCAATGTACTACACCTTTTTGAATACATATTTCTTTTTACACAAGACGTACCAATTTTCAAACAAGACAGCTGAGACTGTACAGCAGCTATTTCATGACACTCCCAGAATATACCAATTTCACCACTTAATTTGTTTGGCAAGTTATTTGCTGGTAAGCCCAAATACAAGGCTAAAGCTCTGCAGTACTTGAGAGAAATGGAATGATTAATGACCATTATACCAGTTTATAGAGTTATCCTTATGAGGTAAGAGAAGACAAAATGAGGTAATTGCAAATATAATGATCTGTAAAGCTAGAAATGTTTGTCTGAATAGAAATTTCTCCCAGCATGTATAATTCAGGTAACATATTCTTCTGAATGTTGCTTTGATATAGATTATCCAGTCATCAATATTGTGTCAGACAAACCCATTTTCAGTTATTTCATTTTTATCGTGCAATAAGAGACAAAAGGGATATTCAGCATATTACTCTAGGGTTAGACTCTAAACTCCAAAAACACATAAGGGAAAGTACTCTGCCTTTCAAGAGCAGCAGCTGAGCTGCCTGAACTCTCTCTTTCCTGGGCAGAAAGAACAGCTAGTCAATCTGTGGAACTGCACAGCAATGGTCCTATGTTCTTCACTTCCGCAGACCCAAGAATAATTTGCATATTTGGACACATATCACACAAACCCTACACTCACTCTGATAGGCAGCAATCCCCTTAGGTATTAGTGCATAGAGTAATTTTACTATGATTAACTTGCCTCTATATGTCAGTGGTGTTATCAGTAAAATAGTACGTTTTCATACCTAAACTTGCTTTTGAGAACCCATGGTTCAGAGCAAGTCCTAGCATACTTGGACCATATTCTCACCACTGCTTTATTTAAGCAGCAGTCAGGACAGCTAATGCATTTGTGTTCACACTGGTGCAGATGCTTCCCTGCCTTTAAAACATAATAAAAACCAAATACCAGCTTTCATTCTGTAACAGGTACACTTTCATTTTATAACACACATTCTGTTACTGTTAACCACAAAAAAGGTATATTAAAACAACTTTAAGATATAAATCAAAGAAAATCTGATTAACTACAACTCACACAATAACTATAATTTTGTCTCATTAGCCACAGATACTAAAGCATAAATTGCCCTCTCTTGTACCTCTAAAGCTGGTGATAGTATGTATTGCTGGTGACATCTGATGTGTTCAAATACCTCAGTAAAACCAGTCTGGATTAAAACCATTGTGATAGCTTCAACTGAAATGATCTTTTATTCCTTCTTGATTTTTTGCTAAATGTGCTTGTTTCCACCCTCCCATTAACATTGTTTTAACAGAGTTCTGTGTAAAAGTAATTGAAAGAGAACTATCAGCTAAAAACAAACAAATGAAACTATTACCATTAAAATTTCCATACTAGATAGAACAATCCAGACACCTTTCACAGATGTTCCTTAGAATTGTCATCTTTGAGTGCAATTGTACTTCCATTTGTGGTAAATGACCAAATTCCCATTGATGTCAACAGATGCAGAAGGGGTTTGTAAATGCTTTTTCTCTTTGCTTTTTGATGTTTTCATCATTTTTCTATCTAGAAATACAAAATTCATCATGTTGCTTGATTTCCACGCATGTCGCAAAGTAAAAGGCAAAAAAACCTGCTTGAGAACTCTTCTTCTTGTTTAGAATAATCCTAATTATTATACATGTTATGGTACAGCCTCTTTATCTAAAACACCTAGATGGAGATACAAAACTTTCTGAAAAACAAGCTTTCTGGCAAAAGGAAATCTACCTAGCCAGTTACAAAAAAAACTTGGAATCACAGTCCATATTCCCTAGAAAAGTTGGTTAGCTAGTTTTTCAAGTACTACGTTCTGACAGACACTGGAAACTAACCTAGTTTTCAACTTCTGGTCAAATGGAGTTTAATTAAGCAGGATTATACCAAACATTTGGCAACTACTGTGCATTTTGGTTTGCCTGTGTGAGGAAACAGTAATATTCAGAAACAATGGATAACATATCATTAGTCTTGATGAGGAGAAGCAAACCTCTTCAGTATTTACTATGCACCTTACCTTGAAATATAACTTATAGGCATTAAAATGATGTTTCAAAATGGAAACACATGGTCCTCACTGAAACTTTTTCCTCCTATTTATATTTCTCTTGTCTGTAGCATTTTTCCATGAGGGACCTCAGTGTTTAAATTGCTATTTTATCACCTCTGAGTAAATGGAATAAGATTATGCATAATTAAGAGCTGTCATAATTAATGAACTTAGTAAAAAAAAACCAAAACCCAAAGAAATTTATTTTGTATTTCTATGGCTACTTGACAGATGAATGAGGAAAATAAGAAGTTTTGTCCAAACAACATGGACATCAAAGATGTATTCCTGTTCCTGTCATTAGTAGAAGTAAGAGGTTAACTTAATTCTCCCAAACATTCAGAGGAAGGACTTACCATAAAACTTTGACTTTTTCTCTTTAGTCACAGTGGTTAACTTGCAACTTAGAATTTATTGCAAAACTGTTCATGATTTGTGTCCTATTTTCTCCAGTTCTAGTCTAGACCCATGTACCTTTCTCTTGTCCATTAATGAGTTATATCTCTTGGAAAAGAAAATAACCTACTGTGATCCTCTGACACTCGGATCTTCACATGCTTGCTGCATAAACCCATCCTCTCCAGCCAATCAAAAAGATGTCAAATGTTGGAGTTTGAGTATTCCTAAAGAATGCTCCATTTACCTGTAGGTAGCATGTCTCAATAATTCTGTTCTGTTCACAATCATTACTGTCACACTGGGGAATAAAGAGGAAACGGCAAAAAAACCCCAAAACCAAAACCAAAATGCCAGAATCATTTCATTTGCAGATTTTGACCTGTGCTCTCAAGCTGCTAGCCCAGATATCCCTGATGATGTGGAGAGAATACAGTATTTTCTACTAAATTTTTAAAAAAATATATTTGAAAGAAACAGGCAAACTTTAATGTCTACCTTAAAGGACATTAAGGACATTTTTAATGTTAATTACAGTAGTTCTAGAGTCTTTGTTGCTCCATTTTAATGACAGAAGTTACTGTACTTATTCCTATATGTCTTTCTGTGATTTGGTAAAATTTCTAACTTTGATACGCATTATTAATCCTGTTCACAATTACATTTAGAAGTTGCTCTAGAAAGGGCTGTATTATTTATATGGTTCACCAATTAAAAATGTATGATTTCATTGGAAAAGCATTGATTCAAATAGAATAGAATACATTCTCTTATAACTATGTATTTGTCTTAAGGGTTTTGAAAGTGGAAGTCAGAGAAAGGTTTTTCAATTATATTTAGGTACTTACATAAAAGAACTTCCTCTAACAAAGTTTACATTTTAAAGCTGATGAGTGCCAGTGCTCCCACTGACTTCAGAGGCTTCTTAATGCAATCCAGATCCAGGTCCCTTTTAAAGGCATTTAAATATTGTCTTGGTAAGTATCATTTAACAATAAACTATAAGTAGAATAGACAAGTAAAATTACATGCAATTTCAAAGATTTAATTGCTGAAATGTTAAATTACCCATACATTGTCCAAATTCTCAAATACATTGGTCATCTCTGTTGAAGTAAAGTATATTGATCCATATACTTGGAGCTGGCACACTTGGAGTTATGTCAACACAGGTCCTGGCCTTCTGTTCCAAACTGAAACACCATTTGCTCTTTTAGGGGTTGGAAAACCCATAAACTTTCTGGTTTTCAAGTGTTATTCTCATCACTGTTCTGACAGTCTCTGAGGTTTACCAAAAGTTCACAGATAGCAACAAAAAATCTTTCCATTTACCTCAGGTGAATGTGGATTAAGTCTTTGTAGTCTTTACTGTGTTTTAAATTTGTTTTATATATCAGTTCTTCAAACAATGTCTTGTGTTGGTATGTCATTATATCAGCCCTAGCAACAGCACAAAGACATAGAAAACATTACCAAAAAATGAAGACAAATTGATAAAAGGTTTATATAAAACACACACCATACATGCCTGACACAAATCGGCAGGGAAGTGATATAGTTATGTTGAGATTGTAGACTATCTACAACTGCTGAATGGTAAGCATATAAAAGTTGTGGTATAAATCCACTATACTGCTATAAAATCTCTCATGTAGAGGTTAGCCAAACTTTCAAAAAGTCTGAGTAAATTTTGTGGAAGTCATCTACCCCATCATTAATTGAAATGTAGATATTTTAATAGAAATGATAAAGAGTAATCAATACTCAAGACTGGGGAAAATGTTTAATTCCATACAAATAAATATGCATTAGAATTGCTTAAAAATAAATTTTGTTTGGCATGTCAAAGTACAGTATTGAGGGCACATGGACCAAAATCAACCATGATCTATGTAAAATGCGATGGTCAAAGGACAAGCTTAATAAATCCTGCATAGCAACTAGTAAGAAACTTGAAAGTTTGATTTTACCTTCCATAAGCTGGTCTGACATAACAGCTGACTTTGCTTCAAGCAGGAGGTTGGCCTAGAGACTTCCTGAGGTCCCTTCTGACTTGACTATCCCATGATGCTATGACCCTCTCAGTAGAGGGGCTTGCTCCTTTGTCAACATTGTCTTAGATGACGATCTACAGCACTACTGTCCTCATCAGAGCCTGCTTAGATGTCTTAGTAGGACTGCATCGGATGAGAGCAATTAAGATGTTACCAGAAGTGAAAGGCACTGTCTTACTACATATTTTGAGTTTAGTCCCTAGGTCAGTGGTATGGAGCTGAAAATTTAGAGAAGGCAGACAGTCTGATAGACTGCTAACAGCTATAAAGGAAATAAAACTCCATTTAGTCACTACGCAATATTTGCTTTGCTGTTACCTACCAAGAGAAAGGTAATTTGACCACATCCCAGCATGATATTAAAAATTGTTTAAATGTCCTCCTATCTTGTTTAAATTTTTTAAAATAACACACTATATTTATTCAGATAACAGAAAACAACTATTTTCTAGTAGGAGAGGAGAACAATTCCCTGAAGCATTACCATCTTCATTTGTAATCTGTGTATTTCTGCTCAGACAGGTGTTCAGTGTATTCCACAGATCTGCGGCTGAATATACCACAGTTTTATATACAGTCTTGAAAACAGAGCATTAGCAATTGTGAATTAGAATTAACATAACAACCACTTCATATTAAGCCCACTTCCTAGAGTGGTATTTTACTTCATGTAGTGAATATACTTAAACTGTTTCACTCTTCACATGATATAAACCTGCAATGAGTTTCATGAGGAGTGATTCCACTGAGAAATCTTGCCAGTTTGGAGCTATTATTTGTGCTGTTTCTCATAGTTATCTCCAATATCAAGACTCAGCCAGCAATTACTTCTACCAGAGTAATTTAAGAAACATGAACTGGCCAATTAGAGTTACTTAAAATTTAGAGTACCCTTATACAGGTGATTAAATGAACACCATCTTTAGTCCTAATCTTTGAAAAAAGACAGCAAAGTGCAAAGGATGACAAACTAGAACCATGCTAAAATACTATATGTAACTTCACTGGAGCCATGGAGTGTAAATCAGGGCAGAATTAAGCTGCAGCACTAAAATCCAGCATTTGCTCTAATGTTATCAGTGGATAACATAAGACAGCCCTTTCAATTCTAAGTTCTGAACATGCATAAAATCATTGTCATGAGATTTACTTAGTACTAAGTTTAGAGGCAGTGTCAGGAAGCCCTTAAAGTATTTTTATCATATTAGAAACCATCCTGTGCAGATAGTTTGCATTTCCGTTCTTTAGCATGAGTAAAAGCTATAATTTTATAATGTTTTTAAAGAAAAATGTTTCTGAAAAAATAAATTATATTGCTGATATTAATCACTGGTATTATATCAACTCTCTAAATCAATATTCCAACACAAGCATACTCTAAACTCAAAGGTATTAAGTACAAAGTTTTAGAGGTACCAAGCATGTCACCAAAATAATACCAACACAGTATTATAGATTATTTCTTAAGCTAAGAAAGTCTGCTTGTTGTCATTCACTGGGGTTAAGTATTTGAATGTAATTCAAATCAAAATGTTAATGATATCTTATAAAATTATTTCCTCTTATAACAAGGATGCATTTCTCATTATGCAAAAACTTGCATAATTCATTACAAAACATTTTCCAAAACAAGCACAAAAAAGTTTGCCTTAACAAGAACTCCTGCTCAGGCCCCAAATTGGACTCGTGTGAACAACGAAATCTCATCTTTCTAAATGTCTGCTGGCTTTTCACTCAGACACTCATATTCAAGATAGATGTTTAATGGAATTTGACCAATTACAGGAAGTCATATTTAAGTGCAAAGGACAACTTTAAAATTCTATTTCATTTCTGCTTTACATGACCTGATAATCACATCCAGCAAACATGATCAGCACTTACAGCAACCACAGCTATATCTTATCGACAGTAAATAGAGACAGTTTGACAGGGCAAAAACCAGTTTAAGCTTAGTAGCTGAATGCTTAAACTACTTCCTGAGCCATGCAAAATACAAGTGTAGGGGAGATTCAAGGTAAAAGCTGAAGCGGATCCAATTCATTGTTATGAATGTATGTAAATACTATAGAGAAAAACCATAAAGAACGAATTGAGAATATGAGTATACGATACTGCTTTCCACACTGCCAATTTACATGTGTTTTATTCTTGGACTTTTTCTGCAAAATACAAAAAAACGGTTACCCTAGCAACTGCCACATGTTACTCAGTTTATTTCTGAGATAGACAACAGCCTATAAAAGAATAATACTGTGCACTTTTATCAGGATCTCTCAGCACCACAGAGAATTTGGAACTAAGTGTCACAACATGTACATTTATTTTCTCAAAGTTTCAAGAAGGCATATTAAAGAAAGAGTAGTTGTATATATTTTGCATGTATCTTTTTTCAACCTCATCTTCCTTCTTGGTTTATCTATAAATTAAAAACAAAGATTAAAAGTTGTATAGTGAAAAATGTATATATAGTCTGTCCAACCTGACAGTTGTTTTCTGCATTCTCTTTTTACTACAGTTCTGGTAGACTTCTATACCAAAGTAAAACTTCCAAAACTTATTTAATGATGTAGGAGATACTATCTTCCAGAGTATAACCATAAGGTAGATCTCCATTTCCTATCATCTGTCAAAGGTTAAGGTTTAGTTCAAATTAAGAATTAAAGGATTTCACAGTTAATCATTAATTATCTGCCCTCCCTCCCTCTCCAAAATGAAATGAACACTTTGTTATGTGCCTAGGCCCTATATGATTTATGAGGATAGCTCCTATATAATTTATGAGGAGATGTCATGCAATAGTAGTACAAAACAACCAGCACGCTACAAAGGGAGTCAACTGAAGTTAGTCATTAATGAGCACACCTTAAGGAAAACTGTGTCATTCTTTTGCTTTTGAAGTCTGGAAAGAGGCCCCTGTCCACCTGAGATCCTAGAGACAGACTTTTTTCCAAGCAGGCAGAACAGGAATCAAGACAAGACTCAGAATTTATAGTTTATAGGTCAAGCTAGGAATCTTTTTTTCCCATCTCTCAGTGAATTTTTTTTTTCTGGTTTCTACATGAAAATGTTTTTGGATAGAATAGAGGAAAAGACTTGGTTAAATCCTGATTCCTCATTCCAAATACATGACTGTGCCAATTCGGATAATAAAAGTATTTCTAAATTTGTACTTGAAACAGAAAAATTTAAAAGTCTTTGGATTTAAATAAGCATTTGTATGTTTGAATATTCTTCCTGCTAGCTATTTCCACAAGCTCTAACCAGTAAATGCTGCTCTGCCTGTTATACTTGTCTCTGCTGATTTCTTCTATATCATCACGTAACTTAGGAAAGAATACAAAACCTGAGGAACAGCTCAACAGAAGAAAACAAGCCCAGATGGATGAATTTTTTCTGCAGTTATCAGGGATGGGGATTTTGTAAAATTTAGGAAGAATGACATTTGACTAAAACTACAAATTAAGAGTATTAGACTGACAAGAAAAACAACAGCACTTGTAGAAGTCGTGAACAGGTTAGAACTTTTGAACAGGTCTAGTAGCATAGGAACCTCTTGGATTGGGAGGGCAAACTAATTAGATGATAATTCTGTATTTAGGCTTTGGGAAGAATTCAAGCTAAAAGGGTCTCAGACATTAATGAAGGCTTATGAGATGTCTGTGAATTGGACTAAGAGTAACACATTAATTTCGTACATACCACATATACCTATGTGTGCTGGGTATGTCCAAACACTAAAAGCACATGCTTCCCTTTGAAAGCACAAACTTCAAAAAATTATTACAGATATATAAAAATAAACACAATAAATTCAGGTGCAATGCTATGCTAGTCCAGAACACACACACACAAACACAAATAAGTGATTAGATTCTTACAACTTAAAATAATTTACCTTTAGTAATACATAAATTATTCTTTTGATGCTTAGTTTAATCAAACTACAGAAACAGAATAGCGGGGAACATATAAACAGACTTTTTTGCATTCCCTTGGGGCACAATATAGAGTAATCAATTGTAAATTAATTGGGAAAAATTTGTTTTGCGTAGCATAGAGAGGCAGAACATTCATTCAGAATAATTTGCTTAATGGCATTTCTAGTATGTTATGCATGTATTCAGCCTAGGTCTTTATAGTGAGATGCAAAACAATTACCAAGGATGTAAATACCAATAAACCGTAATCTACATCTCTATTAAATAAGTAAAACTGAAGTCAAAATACTAGATAATCTTTAATTTCTACCAAGGAATATTCAGAGTAGTTATCTGACTGCATCAAATCCTTCATCAATTAATGAGAATTTATAACAATTTTATTACATTTAGACACACTCGGTACAGATGTGCAAAGCCACTTGACAGCACAGAGGTTGCATGTTGTACATGTAAGCATTCAAGTCAGCGCTAGCTCTCTATATGCTACTTTAGTTCTTATACAAACTTAATACCTGCTCTAAGTACACTTTCAATAGAAACAAATACTGGGTTTTAGTGGTATAAATATATATGTCTATGAATCGTTCTCTTTATTTTTAAACAAAATCCTGCTTGTGGTTTGTCTTGTATTGGTATAGATAGATAAACAGATAAAATAAATATATGAAATACTATGAGATAGACAGAGAGAAAGAAATTTTTTTAAAAGCCACTCTGGTTAAAGTCTCCAAACACAGGTCTTCAAGGGAAAGCACAAGCATGTAAAGTAATAAAAGAAAAATCTGTATAAAAATAACAAGCATTTTGCATTTTACTGGCCCTAAGAAAACTAATATGAATTGGTGACTTACTGAATATGAGATTCAATAAATGCCATTCTTGCTCTGATTAAATGTCAAGGCCATAGACATGCTGTTTCAAAGTGAGTGAGCAATAATTTGGTGTGTATAATGAACCTTCCAGATGATTTATCTGTGCAATACTTTTCTTATCAATGGAACTTCACAATCTGGTGTCTTAAAACTGTAGCTTATTATGATATGTTTTGGTTTAATAAAATTTCATATTTATTTTTAACAATAGAAGCAAACTGATGCAAACCTAACCTGATTGTGACTACATCTCTGTCAATAGGCAGATGGGGAGCTGTCAGAAATCTTATTCCTTATATGGAAAAGAGTGGCTTGTGATGACTTTTGCTTTTTATATCATAAATGAGATTTGAGAACCGCATATTCAAGTTCCTGTCCTCAAATTCACCAATTCCACAGCCAGAGGCATTCTAGGTCAATGTGGTTATCTTAGAAAGATAAGTTTTTCATGAATCTGTACAAGTCTAAGCTCCAGAGGCACTCTAGGTCCATGTGGTTATCTTAGAAAATGAAGCTCATCACCACACTATTCTATAATCTATGCCTAACCAGACACGCTTGAGCCCTTAGGAATTAACAGACTTTTCTAAATGGCATAAAAAGCATCTCTCAGCTGAAAAAAACCACTGTGCGCTGGACCATTCTGTTCAAGTTCCTTGCATATAAGAATCCAGGAAACAGTTTACAAGTATTTCTAGTATTTTCAGAACTTATAACACAAGAAGATAAACCTGGGGAAAAAATGCAAAAAATATTTGCCAAGGTTACCGAGACATTCCGAGTGGTATTTCAGGACAGTATTTGCATCCTTTTTTAGCTTTTCAAATTTGTTTGTATGAATAAATGTGTGTTCACACAAGAAGCTGTGCAAAATTAATTTTGGGTCTATTACTTTAAACTGTCCAGCTGCAAAGCAAATTCTGGTTTGAATTCAACAAAGTTCATAAGTAATAGTTTATGAAAAGTGAGTCATTCACTTAGAAAGTAGCTCTAAGAGAAAGTATTACACAGAGTAAACTCAGAATATCAAACAACAAATATGAATTATTGTATTTATTCAAGTTGCTTAAATGCAAAAAAAAGAAAAAAAAAGGATTAAAAAGAACATGCAGTTAAATTCTGTAATCTGGAACTAGTATGTGAAATCTAACACATATGACAGCACACTGCAGAAAGTAGGAAACACTGGTAACCCAAAGAGACATGGAGCTTAGGCTAGTATTTGAGATCTTTCAGATTATGAGCTCTTCTAGCAGGCTGATGGAATGGTAGTTGCTGATTTCACTTGTCTCTTTTGGGCCTAGAAAGGACTGAGAAGTCTAATTCTTACCACATGGGTCCCCAAACAGCCATTAGACAGCCTTAGCCTGAGGGAAAAAAAAAAAAAAAAAAAGCCCTCAAAGGACAAAGCAATGAAATTTCTTTTTTTTTCCTGAAAAGTGATGGAATTCACTGAGTAGAGCAGAAGTATAATTAAGTTAACATCAATTCAGTTTTACTTCCAACTAAGTTAACTTCCAAAGATGGTGAGCAAGAGAATGACAAAATAGGAAAAAAAAAGAAAAAAAAATTCCTTTCTCCTTCCCCTCATCTTACTCTCTCTTGTCTGCCTCTAGCAGACAAAAACTGTTGTAACTCTTTGTACCTATGGCTTTCAGAATAAATCAACATTTTAATTTATTATAATGCTATCACTTTAAATTATGCTCAGAATTCTAGCCATCGAGGAAGAAGTTAACAAATTCCACAGCTATTTTACAAAGCTAAGCTGCAACTGAGATGACCAATTTAAAAAAGCAAAAAAGAAAAAAAAGAAAAATCATAGTCATGCTGAAGAGTTTTGATAAATTTTCTTTCCAAATACTTTTGTTTTAAACTCTGAAGCTGGCTGGCAGGAAGCCTATGAATGCTATATATCAGCATCCCCCAAATCAGGATGTGCAAGGCTGGGAGATAGGGATGGAGCTACCTGAAGTTGATTTCCAATCACTAAGTTTTCTGAGTATTTTCCAGTCACAAAAATAAATGAGACCACAATTAACCTCAGCTGGATTCTAACACATGTCCAAACTGCAGAATACTCTATCTGTATCCTCCTTTTCTATGGCTAATCTCTGCGACTTTATTTTTAACTCTACAGACAATGTCTATTTTATGAAGAAATAGCTGTGATATTGCAGCAAGTGTCAGTGTCCACATTAATATTCTCACATCAGACAGAAGTCACTGAAATCTGATGATAATGAACATAAAAAAGGATATTTAATAAAGACTATATGACAACAACTGTTGCTTTAAAAATATGTTGCTTGATAGAGCCAAATAATTGCCTGCATTTGTGTGGTACCTACTTGTAAAATCCATCTAATCCTGCAACATTCTTCCTATAACATGCAGAATGTAAGCCTAACACTTCTAAACATTAAAATATCAAACTAGTATGTGTAGCCTCCGGAATTAAGGATTTTTTCCAGTGAAACAAATTCTGTTTCATGCTTCTTAGATATTGTTATTTTTAAAAGAGAAAGCAATTAAAGCCAATGCAACAAATTCTTCAAGAGTGACTTTTGTAACAAAAGTATGATAGACTCAGTAGCAGTAAGATAGGAATGAGCCTGTTCAAAACAATCTGCCTAAACTAATTACCAAACTAATGAAGTCAAATCATTTCAAACCTTAATAACAGCTTGAAAAACATGCTATTTCACAATTAAGCAAATGAAGCAGAAAGTTTTTTTTTTCACTAGAATATGCAGATTTATCTTTCCATTAGATTTCAAGGATCACATCTGTGTATAATCTACTATGTTATCTATACAGTAATGCAAAATAAATCAAAAAAACCCTTCCCATTCACCAAAAATAGTGGGTTGTAAGGTTCTTTAATGTTCTGTAACAAGTTCAGAGGAGAGAAATGTTGATTCTCTCTCCTTAACAGTTCTAGAAATTGAATCCATATATAGGGAAGAAATATCTGGGGTCATCAATAGAAGCCTTTCTGCTTTAACAGAATGGAATTCTTACTTGTCTGACACAGTCAAAAAGGGGAAGTCCTATAGAAATTCCTGAAAGAATTAAAACCCTGGAAATAGCTTGGAAGACCAGAAAGAGGAACAAATGAAACCCATCAAGACTTCTTCACCTTAACATTTCTTAGGTTATCAGTTTGGCATGTACACAGTATTAAAATGAGATTATTCAGCCTAAGAAAAAAACAAATATGAGTGCTTATCAGCTGAGCATAGTTAATAGTTAACATTTTGATCTGTAAACATTAAGTAAGTATTGCCTATACCCAAAACACCCTTGAAACCATCCTATTTATTAGATTATCATCCTGGATAGTCATGATAAGGAAAAGGATGCACAATCCTCCTGTGGATCCATTCAGAAGATCTGCTAACTCTCAACAAAACAACAATCCATTTCAAAGCAGGAATTCCCTTTGACAAAAAAGGGTTTGGTAATGGGCCAAGCCACTAATAACACAACCTGCTCAACCTGTTGTGAAACCTTTTTGGGCTGGCACAGATCACTACATGACAATTTTCAAAGGAATACCAAGCTTTGCTTTATCTTCATCAATACGTAACTGCAGTCTTCTATTTTTATTTCTTTCAAGGTAATGCTGTTTTTCCATACCTAAATATCTATGTCTCTACCTGCAGTATATTCTCCATCTTTCATTAAAATGTTAGACTAGTGAATATCGGGTTTCTGTGTCCATATGACTCTATAAACCACAAGGACATTAAAAGCGATTTAGACATCCCGACTGTAAAGTGAACTCATCTCAATAATTCTTCAGTATTTTGTTCCAAGACAGCCTTTTATTAACTACAGCTATTTAAAATGTTTTAAATGTTGACCCTTGAAGAATAATTATTTGTAGAAAAGATCAACTGAACAGCAAGTTTATTTGTAACTTATCAATTACCATTCAATTCTAATGTTTAATAGCAACATGGGAAATATAGTGAAACTAAAACCTAATTTTCAAGCCAAACATTTTTAAGGCATTTAGGGTATTTTTCTTACTGCTTGTAATGTAAGTCTTGATCAATTCTAAAAGCCTGCTCCTGAAGGACTGCCAAACAAAGCTATTTCACCTCATAAATGCTGTAAGTTTCTACTCATTACTTCTATAGTTTTCAAATGCTACTTCATCTTCCCTGGATGTGGTTCACATTACCTCTCATGAATGACAGGAGACAGAAAAGAGTAGTCTATTACCTTCAGGGAAATGTTTTCAGGACTTTTTAAGTTCTCAGCCATTCAGATGTGTTGCTTTGCCTATTCATTTAATTCCAGAATAATCTCAGCCTTCAACCAACTGAAAGTTACCAGATGGCACTGGAGATTCAGAATTGGAATTTCAGGAACACATCATGATCATTCTCCACAACCAGTAGTGGAAATTGAACCTGATCGGTCAGGGTTTGAAAATATAGGAGTTACAATGCTCACACTGTTCTGCACTCCCTGTTCCAAATGTTAAAAATTAAATCTGGATTTACTTTCAAAATTTGCATTTCCCACATACAATATGAAACCATGATAAGGGCAGTTTAAAGCATGCTAACACAACTTAACAGCTGGTATGGATTTTGAACTTCAAATGCTTTCCATGCTTTGTTTTCTTTGTATTAAGAATGTTAAAGCAATTTAAGGTGACATTTCCATGCTCATTAACAGAGGACACAGAGTCATTTGCAAGGAGACAGACAGGTGGTTTATAATTTTCATCATTATAATATTGAACAAGGTGACAACTATTGCCTGAACAAAGGATAATTATACTATAAGAGAACTTAAACTATATATTCAGTCCACATTTATAAGACCTGGCAGAAAAAGCCACACACCAAAGCTAAATTATCCTCATTTATCTGTTTAAATTGTGCTTAACCAAATTAATCATCAATGCACTTTTATTGGTATTGGTTTGTGTATTGCATCAGCTAACTCTATCAAGTGAACTGGCTATTTGCCTTCAAAAGTATCTGCACTACCTATTACACACTACTGCAAGTAGACCTACTTACATTTTTAGAGAAACATCTTGTCACCCGGGTCTCTTTTTTGAGATGGTGAATCAGATGCTCTTATGATGCTGTCTGCCTGGTTTTAACATACTAGCTGACAAAGGACCAGTTAAGAAGTAAATCAACCCTTCCAAATGTCAGAGTTGATACATGTCCTCTGCTTTAAACTCTTCCATGGTATATGTGTACTTTTCTTCTCTGAACTACAGCAACATGTATAGCTTTAAATGTTGCAAATTACATGGATAACTTCAAAGAAACTCAGGCAACTTTGGTATCCCAACTGCTTTTGCTTCTTGTAGAGTACAGTGGAAAGTTCTAAAACCCCAAAAGCAACTTCTGAGGAGGTTACTGAAATACCCATATCCCTCAAAAAAAAAAAAAAAAGACAACATCATTCTCCCCTTTCTACTTCCTTCTATTACATTACGAGATGTACACTAGATCTTATGGTATGTATCTAGAAATCCTATTTTCTTCAAATGCTTCACAAGTGTTCACATAGGACACAAAGTGTTCTTCCATTATGTTTGCCTGTTATGTTTTTTCCATACATACTGCTAGTTATTTTCCATACATGCTAGTAGGTATTTTCCTTTAGTTCTGGCTAGTTTCCATACATATTCCTAGTTAACTGGGGAGAACAGTTTATTGATTCAATGAAGACCAGCAGCAATATGAAGGGACAATTTCTGAGAATATTTTAAGAATTTGAACAATATTTTTGCAATTAAATCTTCACATGGCCCTTCTTAGTTGACATATTTTCTTAGAATTATCATGTACATACATGGAGAGAAACAGCTCCAGGTTTTATAACTACTCCTCATCTACCTGTAAATGATATATCACTGTACTTAATATTTGTACAAATAACTAACAACTATTTCTCCTCTGTTGTAAACAAATCTAAAATTGTTTTACAGAGGAAGAAACATTCTTTTTCCTAGTTTCCTTTCAGAAAATACTAACTGATACTAACTCATACTGATTCTGCCCTAATTTCAATTTATTTTACTCATCTTGAGTGACCACAACCATATACAGCGTTTTATGAGAGTTCTTACCTGTAGTTGATAAATGAAACTAATGGGTTTTGGCATATGTTAGGTTCATCTGTGCTGTTTCACAGGCATTCTAGTGTCAGTGGTCCTCCTATGAGTAAGCAAGCATACCATGTCTTTCTCCTTTCTTCTGATATTCCCTCTGATGTCTTCCAGCTTTGAAGCAGAAATTACTACTAGATCCTGGAAGTGTAATTTGTCATTTCACACTATTGAAATGTCACACTATTGATATATCTATCTTTCTGTACTTATTCAAGGTGTTTTACTGCTGGAAAAGAGAACCATGCCATTGTCTGAAAGCAGAAAGGCTGAAGTCAGACTTAAAAATAAATGTCTTACAATAAAAAAGCAGGTTGCTTTGACTTAACATTATTATTATTACAAAATTATGCCTAATCCATCTTTGAAAGGACAAACCAGAAGGACAATTTGAAATGGTTCATCTATCCCACTTCAACAGCAGTGATGAACAAAACTGTTCAATCATTCCCTAATCACCACTAATAGGATCTTTTCAGTATCTTAATTCAAACTTATCTTTTGTTCAGTTTGAAAAGCCATTTTCCCATAGAAAGATGCATTTCATTGCACAAATACATCTCTAACATTCTTATCATAATATGTGACGTAGTGTTCCTACGTGTCCTTACATATGCACCTACAGTAGATATGTCTATCCATAGTCTTTGAATCATAAGTAGAATTCACAACAAAATTCAGGAGAAATTATTCTTGTCAAGGAAAATCTAGTGCAAGCTTTGAGTAGAGTGATCACAATCTGGCTGATTGACTTGAATACTTGAACAGTAAATATTGGTCAAAATTTTCTGGGAGATCAGAACATTGATTTTAACACTGCTGTCAGATTTGGCATCCAAAATGCAGAAAGGTGATGTGAAAGGATGATAGATGCTGGAGAGCTAAGAAAGAAATACAAAGTCAAGATGTGGCTATATCATACAAGTTTCATAATCAAAATAATCCCATTCAGTGACATGCTAATGAGCCAAATCATCTGACATTAAGGGACTGAGTGAATTTTTCACTTTAAACAATATACAAAAAATTCTTTTAAAATAACAGGAAACACTAGAAAGACTGTATATTGGGAAGAAATGGAGTGGGGAAGGTGGCTATGAATCTATACATGCTGGGGAGGTACAATAGTTTAAATAAATTTGCAATTTTGAAAGGAAAAGAAAAACACTTGAAAGATGATTAGTTACTATATGATTATTTAGCTGTAGTGCCACACACATTAAAAGGGATGCTGTACTAGACTATAAGTGTTGATATTTATTTATCTTGTATTTATCTTCCTTCTTCTGGTCTTATTTTAAAAAGCAAATCATAAATAGAAAATAAGATCAGCATTTTAATGTATTCATTTCTTGAGAAATAAGAAATGAACCATGATAATCCTATAGTGTGGATTAGAGCTGCCGAATGGGTCATAAAAGCACAAAAAGCAATAATTTCAGGTCTAAAAATAACATTAGTTTTGCAAATCATATAAAAAACTTAACATTTAATGTTATTAATGAGATGCTCAGCTGAGCAAAAACTGTAATTAAAACTAAATACAAACCAAAATACTTTCTGCAATCATAAATGACAGTCTCTCTATGAGCTGGTAATTTATGAGTATGCATAAATCACTCCAACTGATATAAAACACAGCAGAAAACAGAACTTTTATTTCCTAATCTTTACAATAATGTTCTGTTTTACGCTTTGTCAGTTTTTGCATCCTGAAATTGTGTTTTCATCAATCCATTTCTCTACACTGCCTCAAGCAAGATTGAAAAAAATTATCCATTTCTGTTGAACAATATATTGTGAACCTGGTTCCCCAGGTGGCTCAGAATGAAAGTAATCACCAATATATTCACAATTATAAAGTTAAAGCAATTCAGTCTAATTCCGTAGGAAAATTCGTGACATAGAAAATACTATCTCATCTACTACTGGCACCTTACATTTTTAATTTTTTTTTTTAGTAAGTAATTTCTGGTTACTATAATGACAAGCAATAAATTTTTTCCCTTCTTGGATCTCAAACCACATTCCATGTAATATGTTATAAGTATACATCAAGTACTGGCTGGGATTGTAGCAGGATGTTCCTGATATAACTGCATTCATTAAGCCCTTTTATATCTTTAGATTATTATAGTTGATAATCCATGCAGTGCACACCAGAAATGATAAATTATTTTTAATTATTACAAGGGCATTTACCTTGATGTGACCATTTCACAAAACAAGTCATAAATATACCAAAAATTAAACAGGTGAATTCACTAAACATTAGGAGTCTGCCATTAAAGGCTGACAGTTTAAATTAGTATAGGTCTTTCAAGACTAAATCTTTGTTATTGAAAAAATATAGAATATAAATGGTAACTCCTAAAATTATCATGTTTATTATTATGCTAATTTTATTACAGTTTATCATTCCCATGATAAATCAAAAAAAAGATAAATTAAATTCCCAAGGAAAATATGATGTTCTAAGTACAGCCACTATCTTTCTCTGTCTTTATTACAACTACCCAAAGACACTTATGTCTATGTTTTAGGCATGTTTAATATTTACAGTTTAAGAGTCACAAAGAAAAAAATGAATCACAAAATGCAGATTTTGCCAATAGCTCTGATAGATTTTGGCTAGGCTTTTTTACTAGTCAAACTACCCCAGAATCAGTATGGTAGCTTTCTAGAAAATCAAGCCAGAACTGGTCTCACTCATCTTTAGTTCTGGCCATCTGCTTGAAGCATCTGGTAACTGGGTACATGCACCCACATCCAGAACGTGACTGCTCTCTTGCCAACTATGTGCCTAGGTAAGTGCCAATATATACTTCTCCACTACTAACATGACAACTGTCAAAAAGAAGTTGAACATGTACGAATAAATCTAAATTAAACTAACGCATTATTTTCCCAAGTTACAGCAATAATTTTTTTGACATAATTGCTTGATAATGGCGATGATGTATGTCACTTACACAGTGAAACCTTTCAAAGGCTAAGAACTGTAACAAGAATACCAAAGATCGAAGTGCTTTGAAAAGTTATTTTTAACATATAATCCTCGTTCTTTTCTCTAATAACTAGAAAATACATATGTGCAGTCATTATTTAAGAAAAAATCCATACAAGTAATACTAGCAATGAGTTAAATTTTTAGATAAAATCATCAGAATTATACATTCAATATCTGATTTAAGAAGATGAAATAAAATAAGAAATCCATTCAGATTCTTTTCAAAGTTTCTTTTACAATTAATCCAAGTAGTCTAACTGCCACATATTAAAAATATTGCAAGATGATCTGGAATGCCATATTAGAAATTAGAACATAAATTAGAACATAAATGACAGAACACAAATGGTAAAGAAATGTGTGACTTCCATTGAAATTCGTCCTCTTGTAATGTAAATACAGTTTTCTAACATTCTGCTCACTCAAAAAAAATAGCTAAAAATTATTTTGAACACTTCATATTAGGAGAAGTAAAAATGTAAGGTAACTGTAATTACTGAAATTATTAACTCCTTTCCCAAGTATCATCAAACAAGCTTTTCATCTTCTTTTGCTATGACATTTCTGAAGAAGTCAGATGTGTTCAATGGCTAGGGAGTGTGCGATTAAAAGTTAAAAGCACATGAGAGAGAGAGATCTACAGACAGAAAATATAAAATCAAAGCCTGGAAAAGTAATCCAGGCTCATGATAGAAAACTACTAGACTACGGTTAGAGGAAAAGAATAAACCTGAGGACGGATATTCGGAGACTGTCATAGTGACTTCTTTTTTTTCTTGCCCTGTCTGAATCATCAGTTGTCCTCTTCTTGTATTTAAATTTTAAGCTCCATGGAGTAAAGCTCACAGTTTTGTTTTGCAGCAAGTTAGCACACAAGACGGCATGGTCCTTATCCACCCCTATGGCTCCAATGCACAATGCTGCTGCTGCCACTAAATTAATAATAGTAATAAAATTATATACTATTTCTATTAAGTGCTGTGATTAAGATTGACAATCACCTCACTTCACATGCAGGTGGTCCCACAGTTATCTGTCATTCCATGCTCAGTCATGGTAATCCAGTTTAACATAGGTTAGGAAACAAGTGCTATATCTTTTCCATCCTTCCATTTTTAAAAGAAGGTCTTACCAAGTTAAGTCCATTGAAAAGCTATTCTAAAATAGCATATGTAATAAATTATCACATACCATTTGTAAATATTCCTTTGGCTTCCATTTTACTTTTTTGTTTTCATCACTTCTATTTTAAATACTGTATTTTCAAAGCTTTATGATATATTATACTGCAGTGTTTTCTAAAATACTGTAATGTAATTTTTGATTGATACAAGAAATAGAACTACAGTAAGTTCTTAATGAATTGTACATGGTGATAATTCCTTTGATATCTGTTAATTTGCATTAAGATCTGTAAACAAGAGCACAAGGATAGTAGAGCAGACTCAATTAGTGAAAGAGAAAGGGTAATCTCATGTAAATCTAGCTGATCATAATATTTTTCTGAATCTATCATTACTTGTAGATTAAAGTAACCTCAAAGCACATGATGTCAATGTATATAAAGAACTTCTAATGATGTATAAAACCTTGTCATCCTTATCTTGTAATGGCCTAAGGTGTGAGAATTTGTCCTGTTTTACAGTCATAATTAAACATTTTAAGCTTGTGGCTTTCCCTCAGGCAAATTTATTCCAAGTAAGGAAAAAAATTAAAAGGAGGTGTAACAAGTTCACAAAATAAATATAAACACATATGCTGAAATAATTATTCAGACACTGCAAATTGCTTCCAGGGTTAAATACAAGTACCTTTTGCCATTTCCTTTACATCTTGTGCTTAATGTTATTCAGCCTGAAGTTCTAAAAATCAATCATTAGAAAAAAAGTAAAGTAGATTTCCAAAACTAGTCAATGTCCCAACAGGAAGATCTAGTCAAGTTTTTCAAACATGTCCAGATATTTCAGATACTCACTTTTGAGGTTTTCAACCTCAGACTCTAAAAATACAGCTGTCATCTGATACTGTCAGCTGCCCAAGTTAACACCTCAGAACCGAGATTGTCAAACATGCTAATTTCCAGAAATCCTCATTCATGTTTTAATGTGAGACTATATGTTAGTGATATGTAAGAATATAACACATTAAGAGCATATTACAGTGAACTGTTACTTTGCATTTGTAAAGAGAAACAGGATTCTTCATTAAATTCTTTGCTCCAGAGAGTGGAATGAAAGCAAGACTACATAAGCTAGAAGAAATTCTTTTCAGTTTTTACAAAGCCTATATGATTTCCAGCAACTGTATCAGACCAGCTTGTAAAGCTTACTTCTAGAAATATTTTATTTCAAGACTGATTCTGTTGTGAAAATCTATTGTATTATCTTTTTGTGCTTTAACCTAAACTTGTTCTCCTGCCTCAGTCATAAACTTTCAGTACATATTTCAACAAAAACATCCCGCTTACATTTTTATAGAGGGAAAATAAATGAGATTTTTGTGCCAATTCTTGAAATATGTCAAATAAATAAGTTGTTACATCTTGTTATCAATCATGCCGTGATAAAAAATTCCCAAAGGAAACAATTTTTTTTTATTTTGATCATAGAACAAACAAGGAAAAATTGCCTTATAAAACTAGCAGAAAGATACTAAATGTTCAAACTTAAGTCTGTATATTTCCATAATACTTAAAAAAAAACCCCTAAGTGCTGTTACTACAATCAAGTGAGGTATGAAATGTCTCATGCCCAATTTTTGGTTAGTGACATTTCCAGATTTCTGTCCACAGAACTGCTCAAAGTGGTTATAATGACAAGAATTGAGAAGTGGCTCTTTCAGTTGATGTGTTTGAAAGGTAGCTTTGTATGAACAGCTGTGTTTTCAAAATGCTTGCCACCACTAAATTGGTCCTTGTGAAGTGAACTGTTCGCCTTATTGCCAGCAGGGCACATTGCAGTGTAGCTGCTGCATTTTTCGTTTTTATCACTGTCTCTCTAACTGCTGAAGTGGAAAAGAAAGATTGCCAAAACCTGACGTGTTTCTTTTCCTTTCTGCCCACTCTGACTTGGTTCTTAGCTGTCTGTTGCTCCAGTGATGAGAAACGTTGCTCAGTTTATTCATTCACTGAATGTCTTTTCCAGCTCAAATAATGGTGATACCCTCTTGTAAACCAAGGCTCCAGCTGTCAGTAGCAGTAAATGAAACAAACCTAATTAAGATATACCAATCATTGTCTACACAAGAGATAATTAGGCTGCAAAAAGCCACACACATCAGGGTGCATTTTTCTAAAAGCAAGAGATAATACCCTAAAAGCAAGAGGCACACCATATTTAGTAAGACAGTAAGTATACATTGCAACAGGGATTGCCTTCCAGAAGTAATTAAATAATCTGTCCACAAAAATTCAGTTTTAGGACAGAAGTTCTAGTACAGAAAAACAATAATAAAAATAGTGAATATCATTACTAATAAGCAATACTAACTTTTTAGATGCAGACTCTATTTAGACACTGTAATTGCAGGCATTAGGAAGCAGACCATACCATTTTATCTGGATGAGGAAATACATGTACAATCAGAGTGCACACAAAGATTTATAAAGGCAGCTGGGTAAAGAACTACATCAAAGACTCCAAAACTACGATGCATAGCTCCTGCTGCTGCTTGTGTGAAAACGCTTATCCCACAGCTCATCTTACTGGTGATAATTCGCTGCTGAGCCTCTCTCTACAAGCTCTTCTATTGTGCACCATAGTAGGTACAAGTTTTAAGAATCACTTGAGAGGTCACCAAAATCCACTAACAAATGCGCTATACTAAAAATAGTATTTTTGCACAACAGATAATGCTGACATAATTACATTTTTTGGAATAACTTTTTTTAAGAAAATATCTACTTTTGTACAGAAATCTCTGTGTATGTAAATCTCGATACTTTAAATACTACTCAAAGCAAAAGGAAAAATAACCTTCAGGTTCTTTTAGTCCTTCTTATTAGTACCTTTAAAACTGGACATCTGAAATGCAAAACTTCACATAAAAAACCAGATGGTACAAAGCACTTCACTTTAAAGCACTGGAACTCATAAACAAAAACTCTGAAAATCACTTTTAGTAAGAGTATTTAAATTTTATCTTTATTTAGTGTTATCAGTACATATTTACTATTATCAGTACATTAATGAAGAAAGGGAATCAATGCATTCCCAAAGTTCAAATTATCACAAAGTTAAATGCTCATTTTCCAATAAAAACATTTATCTTTTTGATGCTACATTCTTTGAGGAAATTTAACTTCAATTACGGGTTATACTGTTGAGTGCAAGATATTAATTTCCATGAGGTTTCTTTTATTACAGTAAACTGCAGCTCACTTCTCAGCTCAGAATTGTTTGTACACATCTCACGGTTCGAAATTAATTACATGTACACAGACACACTCATTTAATCAATACAACCAGTTGGCATAGGCAAAGTCATACTGCACAACTTGATTCTGGATTTTGGTATCTTCAAGTGGGACCAGAAAACTTAAGATCAGCAATCCATGTTTTCTTACCTTTTTTGTCAACAATGTATATCAGAATGACACAATAATACTATTATAAACAAAAAGACCACCAAAAATGTTTTGCCACTCAAATGATTCTATACCATTTTTGCATTTCACTACTTCACTTTTTTGTGTACTATGTCATATGATGTGCACTACAGTCATATGACTTAGTTTTAGGTAGTCCTGAAAGGAGCAGGGAGTTGGACTCAATGTTCCTTATGGGTCCCTTTCAACTTGAGATATTCTATTTTATGATTGGATGATTGTATGATTCTATGATCTCATAAGCCACCATGGATGTCCATACTACTCCAGAAACATTCTTTGAATGACAGTTAATAACAAATAATTTTCATGCAAAACAATAATACATAGATATGCCACTATTTAAATGAAAAATCTTTCTGAACTGAAACAACGCATTTTGGAACGATATTTTACACAAGGCAGAAGCACTTTAACTGGAAAAATAAGGAAGGTTTATGCTAGAAAACCATATGAACTTGAGCAGGTGGCTTATTAGCTGAAGCATTCACCAGAAAGAGAAAAGACATCAGATTAAATCTGATTATTTAATTCCAGAAGAATTTCAACCTGTATCTCTCACCTTTTTTGCTGCCTTTTGCAGAAAGCCCACTCTAATATATATGACATGAAAATGTCCACTGGTGCCCTTGGTTTTGGCTTGAGAATCCCATAGAGGCTTAAGTATAAACTCAGGAGCAGTATAAACTCAAATCCAGGGGTATGTTAGCTCTATGTACACAAAAATGTAGTAGTTTACGTGCTCAACTTGTACAGCCTCTCAGGTATCCGGGACACAAATGAAAAGTTCACCTTGGTCCACATCCTTTCTTTCGCGGTGGCCAATAGCAAATGTCCAGGGAGGAGCAGAAAACCAGGTCAGCTATGTAGTTATGCTTCCTCAGAATACTTTCCCAGTGCCTCTACTGAGCAGAAGTCCCTGATCATCACAGTGGAATCAAAATGCTGAGATTAGATATCTGCACTAGCAGTCTGTTGAATCTAAATTAATTTACTATTCAGGTAAGATTTCCAATGACCTTTCAATTATTAGAAGCATACATTCTGTATTTGTCACGCTTACAGATATATTTTTAGTATACAATCCAAATAAAATCCCATAAGTCAATGGGACATGTACTTTAGAAACTGAATCAAGAACATGACTCAGAAAATCCCTCCCATGGCCATCCTCTTTTCTCCCTATGTAGTAAATTACAACGGTGCATTTAGCATAGAAGGATTTCTACTGAGTTCCTTAGTAAATGGGACAGTACTCCGTGTAGGTGCATCACCTTGTCTCCTGGTGACAAAATTAAGACCAAGTTATAGATATTAACCATCCAATGTAAACCTTTATTTTTCTGCAAGTCTCAAGTTCACCCCATTTCCCAGAACAAAGAAACAGATTACATTTCTACTATTTCATTCAGTATGTCTTTGCATTTCAGTATAAACTGGGCCATTTGCATGAAAGCATATTATTAATCCTCAAAACAGCAGAATGTTTTCTGTATGTTTATCTCACACATTGTCTGTTCACTTTATTAATACACTTACTGTTAAAATAAAATATTAAATGTCCTTAAATGTACATAACACAAACAACAGCCTCAAAGACTTGCCAAATGTACTCCAAATTGGCCCAATGCTCATGTCACCCAACATGGTCCAACACCTTTCCTCTGAGCTGATATGGAATGACTATGTGGTCAAAATGCCCAATCCTCCTGGGCCTGGAAAGAAAACCTAAAATCCAAATTTTGAGACTTGACTTTTGCAATTCTGTCTATCTATACTAGCAACTCCTCAAAAGTTATTTATCAATGTCAGTGAAGCATTGATCTCATCTTACAGTTTATAAATAATGTCACTGTGAATTTTAACACTAGAGGCAAGGGGAGAAAGGGCATAAATGTGTATCTTATGACAGTCTTCTGAGACAAAGTCCGGTTAAAGTTAGTGTGAAGTCTATATTCTGAAGTAAATGAAGCAGTTAATGTGTACTACGTCATGTATGAAAAGACAGAAGCTTTTGAATTATATGGCTTGGAACACAATGTACACTCAAAGTAGGATTTTTTTTTTCTCCGTAAAACCCAAGTACATACCAAAAATCTGGAGAGGACACATTTGATGCTTCAAGATGCTAAGGTTTCAGTCTTTACTATAATTTGGAACATGAAAACAATCTGCAACTTCATAGCAAATTCCAGATTCTTGCAGAACTACAGACCAAAGAAACAATTGCTAGTGTAGAATTTTTTCCTTCTTATCACTCTAAAGACACTTTTCTGTTATTACCATTCCTTGTAATTGAAGTTATTGAAGACAAAATAAGTATGCCAGTAATTAGCCTGAATTTGCCAAGATGACAAGCTATTTATTCTGAGGTACATGTTTCTTTCTAATTATTGCTTTAAAGAAAAAAACCAAGTTTTCTTCCTAAACAGCAGCTACAAAAAGAATTAGAAAATAATAAAACCTGCAGATCATCCATTTTGTATATTTCTGCATAAGTATCTCACAGGCTTGCCTAAGAATGTCATCATTAGGAATGTGTATTAATCCAACCATTCCATTTTTCTTTGATTACACATAAATTATGTTCTTTATATTTAAAAACTTCATGTTCAAAAGGTAAATATTCATTCTCTGTAGGATTTTGCTCAGTGTTTACATTTTCAAAGCCAACAAAACTCAGTCTGCTTCTAGTAATAACTGAAAGAAAAAAGAAAATATTTCAAAGGAGCATAAAATATGTAGAAAAATCTCACTGATATATTTTGCATTATACTTTGTGGATCTTCATCTTTTTGTAGAGCAATGCTCCACTGGATGTATGACAAGCTACAAGTCTAAAGATATATTACTATATTAACTTCATTTATGCTGTCTGGATACCACTACAATACTCTAGGCACCACAGTCATTTTCTTTTCTTACTTGTAATAATTAACATTAGAGAGCAAAAGATGGCTAAATTAATTTATAACTTTATAGTTTCTTATACTAATTATTTCCTCTTCTTATATTTTAGGTCATCCTGTCGTTCCTGCAAACACTAATCATGGGATTTGAAGTTAATACTACAAAATAAATGAATTGCTTAATCTCTTATGACCATCTATACATACTTCATCTTCACAAAGCTTATCAATTTTATGTCATCAAGGACAGAGTGACCTTCATTTCCACAAAATGCCTCTTATTACTGGACAAGTTGGTTACAAATTTATCACTTATCCTCAGGAAGAAAGTCCTTCACGATCATCATTTGACAAATGCAAGTGTATGTTTTATCAATTGACCAGGTCATACTGAATTCCAAAACCGTAACTGTGGAATACTAAAGGGTCTGTTACTTTTCTGAACATTTGAGCTAAGATGAAGGACATGCAACTCAAAATTAATTTTCTACTTGGCCTAGTTACCACTGCACTACTACAAGCTGTAGGAAAAAAAGCGGACTGCCCAGAGTCATGTATATGTGAGATCAGACCATGGTTCACCCCCAGGTCTGTGTATATGGAGGCTCCAACAGTGGACTGTAATGATTTAGGCCTTTTTAATTTTCCAGCCAGACTGCCTGCTGACACACAAGTTCTACTTTTACAGACTAATAATATTGCAAAAATTGAACATTCAGTAGACCTCCCAGTGAATTTAACTGGTCTAGATTTATCTCAGAACAATTTATCCTCAGTGACCAGTATTAATCTTAGAAAGATACCACAGTTGCTTTCAGTGTACCTTGAAGAAAACAAACTTACTGAACTCCCTGAAGAATGTCTCTCTGGACTCCACAATTTACAAGAGCTTTATATTAATCATAATCTGCTTTCTGTGATTGCACCGGGAGCTTTCAGAGGCCTCAATAATCTTCTCAGACTTCATCTCAATTCAAATGGTCTGCAAATGATCAACAGGAAGTGGTTTGAAGCTACTCCTAATCTTGAAATTCTCATGATTGGAGAAAACCCAATAATCAGAATCGAAGATATGAACTTTAAGCCTCTCACCAACCTGCGCAGCCTAGTTTTAGCAGGCATAAATCTCACTGAAATACCAGATAATGCTTTGGTTGGCCTTGACAATTTAGAAAGCATCTCCTTTTATGACAACAGATTTGTTAGAGTACCCCACATTGCTCTTCAAAAGGCTACAAATCTTAAATTTCTGGATCTAAATAAGAATCCCATTAACAGAATACGACGAGGAGATTTTAGCAATATGCTGCACCTAAAAGAGTTAGGAATTAATAACATGCCTGAACTGATTTCTATAGATAGTCTTGCTGTTGATAATTTGCCAGATTTAAGAAAAATAGAAGCTACCAATAACCCCAGATTATCATACATTCATCCGAATGCATTCTACAGACTTCCTAAACTGGAATCGCTCATGCTCAACAGCAACGCGCTGAGTGCTCTGTACCGCAGTACGATAGAATCCTTGCCTAACCTCAAAGAAGTTAGTATACACAGCAATCCTATTAGATGTGATTGTGTCATCCGCTGGATTAACATGAACAAAACAAACATTCGCTTCATGGAGCCAGAGTCCCTGTTTTGTGTAGACCCTCCTGAATTCCAAGGCCAGAATGTGCGACAGATACACTTCCGGGAAATGATGGAAATCTGTCTGCCCCTGATAGCTCCTGAAAGTTTTCCATCTACTCTGGATTTAAAAACTGGCAGCCATATTTCCTTACATTGCAGAGCAACAGCAGAACCAGAACCTGAAATCTACTGGATAACACCATCAGGACACAAACTTTTGCCTAATACTATTTCTAATAAATACTACATTCATTCCGAAGGAACGTTAGACATAAGTGATGTAACACAAAAAGAAAGTGGCTTATACACATGTATAGCAACAAATTTAGTTGGGGCTGACCTAAAGTCAGTCATGATTAAAGTGGATGGCTCTTTCCCTCAGGACAGTAATGGATCTTTGAATATTAAAATAAAAGATATAAAATCTAATTCTGTTTTGGTTTCATGGAAAGCAAGTTCTAAAATTCTGAAGTCCAGTGTTAGATGGACAGCCTTTCTGAAAGCTGAAAACTCTCAGGCTGCACAGAGTGCTCGAATACCATCTGATATAAAGGTATATAATCTCACACATCTAAATCCATCAACTGAATACAAAATTTGTATAGATATTCCCACTACGTATTCACAGAATAAGAAACAATGTGTCAATGTAACCACAAAAGGACTGGACTTGGCAGTGAAAGGCTATGAAAAGAACAACATAATAGGATTCCTTGCTTGCCTTGGTGCTCTTTTGGGAATCATCTTTGTGATATATCTCTACAGCTGCATCTCACAAGAGATGAACTATGACGTTGGACACAGCTATCTAAAGAATTACCTGAAGAAACAATCCTTTTCACTCAATGAGCTTTATCCTCCTCTGATCAGTCTTTGGGACATGGGCAAAGAAAAAAGCACAGCAATGGAAGTAAAAGCAACTGTAATAGGTGTACCAACCAATATGTCATAAATATGTCAGTATATCACTTAATTTCTGAAATAAAAAGCACATGACTGCATTTGTGCTGAATAAAAAGGCAACAAGTAAAAGTATTTCTTTTAGGAACTAGACACCTGGACTTTGCTGCTGCCGATAGATGGGAATATGTACTGACTCAGAATAAGAGAAGAATTTTAACTAACTGGCTTCTAAGGGTATTCTACCAACCAAATACAATTAACTTCATTTTCTAGAACTTTCATGGGACTTTTAAGTCTGGAATACAGTGCAAATAGCCAAGAACATTTTCTGTAATTTTTTTTTAATTATTATATAAAAGTAGTGGAACTGAGCAATACCTCCTCCTGTGCTGTATTACACACACTAGCCACGAGTTTTTGCAGTGAACAGATATACTAGGGTTGACACATGGTGTAATGAAATGGACAAATTCTGTAGAGTAGCCACAGTGAGTATGTGAATTTTTTTTATGAGGAAAATACATTTTTGATTAAAATCAAAATAGTTTTTGGCTTGTTTGTTTCTAAAAAATCATTCTGGGAGCTCTTGTCTGACAATAAACAAACTCGTTCTAATGTCTAATAAAATATCTCCTTACATATTCTCCTGTGAAAATGCCAATCTGAGCACATAAGATATTTTTGCTGGTTTTAGGCTGTATAACTGCAAGAAACCACACAATAAATATTTTTATAAACTACTTAACTATAATAATAACCATATTTTACATGTTGCTTATTGTGGGAGGAAGAAAAGAGAAGGAGGGTGGGAAAGAGACATAAGACTGATAGGGAAATACATTGTTAGCTACTGATAACAGCAAGTTTTGAGCTGCTTCGGTATTTTCCCAGAAGCCTGAAAACTAAATGCAATGTTTAGACTCCAATAATGTAGATCCAATGTTTTGTCTTCAGTAAAAAGGGTAATTCAGTTAATAGTAATGTCTAAACTTTCAGCTGGCCATAAAGGGAACTCAGATAGCTTGAACGGTTTAAATGATATTAAGGTTTTCTTTCTGGACCTGCACACTTCTGTTCAACAATAACAACTGGTTAGTTTACAAACCTTCTCAGCTTTCACAATGTAACAAGCAATAAATGACTGACAGGAACACTATTGTAGAAAAGAAATGAAACAAAATGAAAAGAATAATGAATACCTGATTGAAGCTAAAGTTCTCACATGAGTAGGGCTGGGCCCATGAGCAGTAAATGTGCACAGTAAGCTGCTGATCAGAATGTTGATCAGTTAGAAACTAAACCCCATTTTGTTATGATGGAAAAAGTGACTCCTAAGCCCGGTAGAGAAAAGACATCTGACCATTAAGATACCTAATGAAAAGACGTTGTACCTCCTGACAAAGAAAGCAAAAGAAAAATGTTTATGTTATTTTGGTTCATATATATGAAACCAAATAGGAAGAATGAAGAAAAAAGAGATTATCACTGAATATTGTGCTTAAGGAAGTAAATATTCACAGAATGCATAGGTAGCTTGAATTACAAAGTAAGAATAGGAGTAACAAACACTTATTGTAAGCCTTTAGTAGACTTTAACATTTTTTAAATTTTATAATAATACACATTTTATCTTTCTAGACATGGCTGAAGAACAAATTTCTCTGGAACAAATGACAGAATTTTTGCAGGTAGAAAAAGAATTACTTCTTGTATTTAGACATTAACAGAAGAGCTACTTGTATTTACACATTAACTTTTACACTCTTCTTTTTTTTTTTTTTTGCCTAGTACTAATGAATAACTTACTTTCATGTTAAAGATGTCCTTTTTTTCTAGTTAAATCCCACGATTTTTAAATTACATAATTTTCAAAGTTGTTAAAGGCAGAAAGAAGAACCTGATACTAATTTTAAACTACCAAAACTTAGGATATTCATCAAGTCGATATGTTTAGCTGAGGAGGGAAGTTTACAAACCTGATGAATCGCTATCACACATAAAGGTACGTTGAAATTGAGCAGAGGAATGCTGAGATGGTGTGACCGGCTTCAGCACCGCGGACAGCTCCCGGGGTGGAGCTGTTCCTGGAGCGGTGGTAGCTCAAACGGGGCCCATCACCAAGCAGAGACTACTTGTCAGCAAGCACTTGTAGGTATATCTTGTATGTTTACCTTTGAAATGAAGCTACACCTCGAACTTACAACTCTTAGAGCTTAGAAATGAGAATCCATTTTTTTTCAGGCAAAACCATTTCCGCATGAAGTTATAAAACAGCATGCAAATACAAGTCTAATGGAGAACACTGATAGGAGGATTTTTTTTCCCCTCACAGAATAAGTACAGGCTTTATTTACTTTTTTTAAATATCTAATTAAAAGTTTTTGTTAACAGATAAAATGCATTTTTCTGTAGAAGAATTCTCACACTAAACTTTTGAGAGCTGAAATGTAACTAGATATAGCTCACAAATATTTGAATTGTTCTATACTTTATACTGATATCAAATGAAAATATACCCTACATGTTAAGAAGAAATGGATTATCCTGTTGTTAATTGTTAAGATGTGAATTATTTCCTTTATATTCCAAAAAAAGAGAAATATAATTGCATTTTCTTAAAGTAGCTTTGCAATCCTCCTCTCACATGAACTTGAATAAGCCATTTTACAACTTTATACCTTCATTTCTCTGAAAGTATCTCTGAAAGAATATGCTAAGCTTTTGTTTTCAGCATAACAAGATGTTTCTTCTGTAACCACAATTGAGTAATATTCTTTATTCTTGCAAATATGCCTTCTCTGCTACCACTCAAAAGTGAAACTTTAAGAAATACTAGGAAAATGTCCATAAGAACAAGGTCAACATTGTCTCTACAATAGGCTATGAGATCACAGAATTTTTATTGTTTTAGAGAATAAAACATTTCTGATTTGATAGGGGTGCTTAACTGATGTGGTACAAAGAAGGAATACAACTGCAATAATAAGATCAGGGATATCCCTTCAAAGAGTTCTCACTCTTACCAAAGGATCTGTGGAAAGAAATGTTTGCAGTTTTAGTAAAAAGACTTACTTACTAGCATATTCAAGTTAGTATCAACATCCATTTATTCTTGTATGTCAACAGCATCACAATTCTTCAGTATTCTACTGAGGTTTTAAATACCTTTAAATTGAAATTGTACATGTTTCTAACAGAAACATTAGTGATATTTTTGATCAAATTCTATTTATTGTAAGAACATGATAAAGGCAAAAAGCATGTTGGAGGTGAGGCCATTTAAACCCACTTAAATCAGGTTTCAATGTGTATATTATTAATGAATGGGTTGATCCTTTTATTATATACACATTTGTGAGTGTGTGAAGTACTTCTGTTCTATTTGCAACATTACCTTGCCTGAAGACCGTTATTTCATTATGTCTGTATTGCATTATTTTATCTACTATACAAGAGCAGTATCTTGTAAAACTCATGGCAATGTGTTCAATGGTAGTACTGCGAACCCCCTACTATCCATATAAACATAACATCTTTAATACCTACACAGAAATATCTCCATGATATTAGTCTAATAAATCTCTAAAAAGTTTCATTATTTCTCCACGACCAAAGACATTCTTCATGTTAAAATCCCCAAAGAAGCTACAGGTGAGCAGTAGGATTCTTGTGTAGCTGTGTGTAAAAATGGATATCTGTTCCTTCCACAAATATACTACTCCATAAACCTGAGAGTCCTTAGGAAGTAATAAATCCACCTTTTAGCTTTAATAGCTTAGTCTACATTTATTTAGCTTACATGACTTCACAGACATATGCCAAAAAAAAGTCTAACAACAATTATTTCACCAAAGTAGAATCTATTGAAAAAGTATAGGAAGAACTTCCTAATAGTGCTATAGTATACTTTTTAATAATTTCTTCATTTACAGGAAGGTTGTTTTTTCTACACAAGGCATAGGGCTAAATTTTTTCTGTCTTTATTAATTTGGATGTTTACTCTCTTTCATGGAAGTAGGAACTGACAATGAGCTATATTTAATTTCCTCAGACAGAGAAAAGCATTGTTATACACCTGTGTTTCCATCTTTTAAATAGTTTTCTCTCAGGAATCCAATGCATTAAAAGCAGTACTTACTGATTATTCAAACCAGAAAATAGTAGCTCAGAAATAGATTAGCTTGGCATTTGACAGCAAACCTCATTCTGAAACATGCTACTAATGAAAGAGAGAAGGCAAATGTGAGTGTTTGAAATGCCTGGCTAGGCAATACTCAAAACATAAGACTGAAAAGATTTTTTTAATTAATTTTTTTAATTCAGTTACCTTAGTTCTTTCTATCAGCAACTAGACTGAAAAGTACTACTTATAAAAAAATTTACTTCTTGGTAAAAAAATTACAAAAATTAATTCCAATATTCCATCAGCTAACACAGCCAAATGCTAACTTACATATGTACATTTAAGTTTCTGGTTTAGCTACAATTATGTGAAATCGTAACTCCAAATAGTAGCTAAAAAACTTAGAGAAAAGGTCCAAATGTCAATTCCCCAAAGGGAAAATGCTAAGCTACAACAGAAAAAGAGAAGGATTATCAAAACAAGAGAAAGATTATCTAAACATTCAGTAAACATAACACAGGAAACTGAGAACAAAAACTAACCTAGATGTCAAGGTTTATAAAGATTAAAAAAAAAACAACCAAACTTCATTTATCTATATGACAACTCTAGAAGTTGGATACCAAACAAGAGAATTGCAATTACTCATTTATTCAATTTGATTTATTACTGAAACTTGGCAAGATTTGGAATGATGATTGGAATATTAAAATACATGACCATAACCCATCTAGTGAGAACTGTGCTTGGAAACATTCACTTCAGGTTCAATAAAAATTCTGAAGGAGTGGAGTCCTCTTCAATGTTTGTATTATAGGGCAGTGTGAAAATAACATAATGTATCAGATTAATTCTGTCCATGATTAGCTGCACTTCAGTATTCTGAGACAAAATGTACAAGCATCAATGTAAATAGCATAAGCATAGAGTAGAACCAGTAATGAATAATGAAAACTGACCCTATGGTACATGACTGACTATGGTTATGTTATTTTTCTGCTTACATTAAGTAGTGTTTCATTTCTACAGCCAGGGTTTTCAAAAAGAGATATAAGGTTAAGCCAATTGGACAACATGTTTAAAAGACTTGTTATTTTGAACACTCGAGAAAAGCTTTAAACAGAGGGAGTGTACATCTACCTACTTGACTACAGTGTTCTCAGAGAGATATAAAGCTGCAGTTATACTGAAGTGCCTTCCCATTTTCAATTTTAAAAAATGAATTAAACTGATCTTCAAAGAAGCCAACTGTAAAAGAAAGACTGCAAATGATCATAAATCTGGACTATTTTTTTCAAATAATGGACAAATCACTTCTGCCTTTGGCTGCCTAAGAAATTATGATCAATTGTCAGAGCTACCAGACACAAATGAAACAAAAACTATGACTGTTTAATTTCTATTTCTAGGAATTACAACTACAAAATTTAATTTTTACATTTAATTAATGCCAAGAAAAGAATATAAATATCTTTTTTCATAAAAAAGGAAAGTATGTTCACCTACAAAAAGTCTATACACTTTACAGTTATCCTATTTATTATTTGACTAACCATTTAAATAACCTGCAAACTGTGATTATTAATGACATAAACAAATCTATAACAAGACACATATATCCAGCTTTATTTTGAAAACTTTTGGTTGCACCCCTCCTGACTTTCAGTTGTTGCTCCAAAGGACACATGTCCTCCTATCTCTCCATAGGTCGTCAACCCTGTATCCCAGGGCTTATGTTTAGGAACATAACTATGAAAGAATAATCACATACAGAAATTAATTCCATTATATTCCAAAGAAAATTAGCTACTTTATGGGAACTGATATTGATTTAAAATGTTATTTTACAGTTAATGAAGCTCATTGCTATTTAGAAAAAAAGGGGCAGGGGGAGAAGGTTCCAGTGTTCTTGGAACATTAAAATGGTTTTATATGATTTCTTCAGACATTTAGGAAGAAAACTTTGCATTTTCATTTTCCAAATTATTGTGACAGAAGCAATACAAATATTTACACAACATGAATTAATAAAAATCCTGAAACAAAATGCTGATAAGCCATGTTGACATTCTTGTAGAACAGCTGATATTCATTGAACCAACAATTTCAGATTTTTAAAAGTTCCATTGGAAAATGTTTAATTCTTCCTCAAGCTCACCCCACAAAGACATTCAAGTATAATGCTCATCCCACAAAGACATTCAAGACTATAAATCAACAGTCTTCAAAGCAACTGAATCTTTTATTAAGTCATAATATGTATACTACTTTGTCTGTAGTTTCAGACAAAGCTGAAAACTACAAATGGAAGTCCTCTGGCAGCTAAAAAAAATGCTTTTTACAATTCTCTCACTTGTTCTTTTTTTTTTTTTTTTTTTTTAATCTCTCAGCTTCAATTATTTTTAAACTTTTTTTCCCAAAGTCCTTTTCTTTGCCTTGATGCAAATGTTCTGTTCCTCTCCCTTCCATGATCCCTGGGGGTCCTTTGCTTATTTCCTACTATTGTTGCCAGATTTTCACATCATTTCCAGCACTGCCAGTAAGGACAGATGTTGTCTGACTTAATAAGAAAATTATCAAGCAAACATCATATTTGGAGGCAAAATATTTGAATAGCAAAAAAAAAAAATATTTAAGAAAGACTTGGAATTCTTAAAGAAAACCCTGGTGTAAAACTTATCAGCTAATGAGATGAAGTATCTTTCAAGGAAATAAAGCATAAAAATTTAATGACATTCAGATGACAATAATAACAATAATATGGAAGTAAGATCAAGCTGAAAGGGCAAGCAATTTGGGCAGATGGCCTATTCCTAATCCTAAAATAGCTGATGTTCTTTTTAACATTACAGTTTAGAAGGGTGGAAAACAACTCCATCTGCCTTACTCTTACGTAGATATTGCTTGTTATTAATGTTGATGACAATTTCACACTGTGCTCCAAATAGCCATAATGCTTTTGGGAATCACAAAGACACATGCTGTATGTATTCAGGTGTGGAGAGCAATTTAGAATAAATGGGGAAAAGAACAAGATATTAAACATCATAATAATTGTATCTTCTTGATCCAAGACCATTTACATCCATATTTCTACAAAATATACCCTTCTCATATGGAAATTTGGGATTTCCCCCACAAGTTGAATACACTGATTCTCTCCTACCCTTTCAAAGTATACAGTCTCATAACACCTCATTCACAAACCAGTATTTCCTTTAATAGAAATTCTCTACTAAAATAGAGAAAGGAAAGTAAGGAAAGTATATGGAAAAATACTTCCATACCGAAATAACTTCTTAGAAGAATATAACAGTCATGGTAAATAATCATATTATTCCTTCTAAGAATTATCCATTCAAGAGACTACCAAAATCTACAGATTATTGAGTTCCAAGCACTACTCTGATTACAGGACTGTTCTCATTGTGTGTCCTGGCTAGGGCTCAAGTGGAAAACAGAAGTGTTGAGGACAGCTGTACATACAGGAGATAGTTGTCCATAGCTCAGTGCTAAATTAAGGATCAAGGTAGGCTATAGCTCCTGTCCTAGATATTGCTTTCTGCTTCAAAATCTCCACACAAGACAACTACTTTCCCAATCATCGTCATGAAATATACAGGTTGATTCCTTCTGACAGTCCAATCCATCTTTACTCTTTATCTCCATATGTCATGCAGATTTACACTCTTTCCTAGGACCAGTGCAAGGATAGGATCCTTCCATGACATTTGGCATAATATATCACCCCGAGACCGCCTGTCAGTACTTGCACAGTGTGGATTTGATCAGACAACATTGTTGCTAGCCAGGTAGACAGACAGCTCTCAGGTTCAAACAGATAAGAAAGCAAACATGAAGGGTCCCATGTTAATAACAAGGTATTTATAGGTGATCCCTTCACTTCAGACTATTGCTGCAGATGAAAAAGCAAATAAGAATTGGACTCCTATGGAACCATGCAATTACTTCACTCTCCAGCATTTACAATGACCTGAGAGCTAGGTGCCAGAACAAGGGCCAATAGGGCAATAAGACTGTCTTCTATCAATAGAAGACAGAAGACAAGGCAGAAAGCAAGATGCAAAAATAAACCTATTTATGTTCTTTTTTAAGGACTAAACTCTCTAAACATGGTTTCTAGTGACATCACAACAGTGAATTACCTTGTTCATCTTTTTAAGCCTAGCAATTACACCATCTGGATCACTAGACCTTGAAGGATAGATAAATGGGAAGATTATCTCTGCAAGACAAAAAAAGGAGTGAGGTGTGCCCAAAGCAAGGTGTGCAACAGCATAGGCAACACAAAACTGAGTAGAAAATGAATGCTGCTTTTCAAGCAAACGCAATAATTAGGAAACACGAAAACAAATTTCAAAACTCTCCTGACAATTAGCTGTGCTTCAGAACCTCAATAGAGAAGAAGGAACACGTTCCTTTTAAAAGTAGAATAAACATGGGCTTTGCACTGGTCAAAGACAGACAAACCTCAAAGACAAATATCTAATACTAATTTTGAAAAAGCAGTGATGATAGTCTTCATCTATACAGATGTAGATTCTATAAAGAAAGCATTTTAGCATTCATACACTACACTTTACAGGTCAAAAGGTTTACAGTTTTGTCATTTAGCATGTGAGTACAAGTCACATTCCTTGAGATGGCTGTTGGGAACAACATTGGAGAGCAGAATCTTGTCAGAAGTTCTTAATTTTTTGTATGAAATTGTACTCTTTGCTGTTAACATTTATAATGTCTTTTTGTTTCTGTCTAGCATGAATTTCAGCTAAACCTAAAAACATACAGCTGAATACTTTATAGCACCATAGAAACTGGGTTACTCTCTGTAGACTATTAAAGACAGCTGAAAGACTTTGACATAATGGTGGAATGATTTTATAGAACACAGAACCATATGATGAAAATCATCTATTCTTGTATTTTCTAACATTTAAATGGCAGATAAAACTTTTAGATTAAGTGCAAAGTGCCTAATAACTACACAAAATAAAAACCAACCAGTTAAATTTAGTCTCACTATAGTAAAGAAACTACCATCATTAAACTACAGGTAATCAGCTATGCCTTTCTTTACATATCAGGTAATAAAAGGATTACATTAAATCAAACTGTTACTATCAATTATAGTCTCTGATTGATTTAATCTTACTTTAACATTTACTATTACTTAGGTAGCTATTTTGTCTAGTTAGTCAGACTATTGTGTAAACAGCAATACAATGATAGCTTCTGAGAAAAATTAAGTTATATAAATCCATTTTATATTGCTTTGACTCGACACACTTGACATACATACATTTGCTTCCAACTACTGATACTAGACTCTGAGCTGTTCAGGTGTTTTGGATATTACGAAGCATGCCCTTGGATGATAAAAAGCCCAACCCCATGAACCTATCTATCTGACTGATGGCCCTCAAAAATTTGCATATGCATAGCTCTACTAAAGACAATGTACGTCATTCATTTAGTTGAACACATTACATATATTTTTAATTAAGACAAAATGGGAAAAGAACAATATTATTTATTTAAAATGCTTAGAATAGAATACTTTGTGTAGAACATCTGTTTCAGGATTAAATAATTCAATATCCATCAAAGAAATATTGGATAGTCTAGAATTTTCAGTACCAGCAAAGGAATGTTCTGTATGTTCAGATATTATCTAATTACAAACAAAAGTAATATGCCATACAATATATTCTAAATTACTTTATTCTAAGATACCACAAATAATACAGGTTTCCCTCAGATTCTTACTCCTCCTGACCTAAAAAGTTTGCAAAAGCCTGCTTCTGCTATTCATCTCTAGCTATCAATTATCTTCCTACAGGATTTCTTAGGCTTCAGCTTGTCTTCCTCCTCCTTTTGTCTCCTTCATTTGAAGATTTTTTTTTCTTCAATTATCTTACATGTGAAAGTTCCTTGTCTTTGTATGTCATGCAACATCATTCTCCCACTATCAGCATCTCTTCTTTTCTCATTCTGGCACCAAACTCTACTTTTCTCTTCCCAAAATTAATATTCCATCACACTGGATGTGTATAAAATAATCTAAATTCTTCTTGCTAGAACCCTTACATTAAATATGCCAAACTGTATGCATAATGAGATTACTTTCCCATGAATAGGGGTTTACTTTAATCAGAGTGGGGAAACTATCTCATAAATATGCAGAAAATATAGAGAAAGTCTAAGGAAGGAAAAAAAATATTTGAAACAAAAAATGGTTGATTACAAACCTTATCTTATGTTGCTAACAAATGGCGTGCAGACCATGTAAGTATTACAAATAAATATTTTTTTGCATATGCAAAAAAATCAGAAACTGCAAATACTCAATGGTAGATAAATCAATGGTAAAAAAAAAAATGTAACATAGGATGATAGGAATATTTTAGAACAAAACAGAAAAGAAGAGAGCTGGAAAAATGTGGCAAAAAGGACAAAATTGCTAAAAGATCAAGTTTGTAACAACATCAAATCAATAAATATGAGATAAAATAAGTTGAATAAACAAAGAGGTGCTACAAGTAGTTTTAATGATGGCGAAGGAGAAAAGTAGGGTAGAGGAAAGATACAGGAAAGATTGTTGAAAAGGAACTAATTAAGAGACTGGGTCTAACAGTCAATCCTGGTAACACGAGAATTAAAGGTAGCAAGAGATGAGTCAGTAGCTGGAAGCAAATTTTGAACACGAGGGAGTGACAGTATTATCAAAAACTGAGAAAAATTAATGATAAAGACATGAAGGAACAGCCAGGGGGAAAAAGTGAGCTTGAAGATACCATGAAATATACATATCTAGAAATTTCAAATGAAAACAAGACTTAACAAGAATGAGGTAGAAGGACAAGGTTGACCTTACAAGTATTCTGAAGTCAACAGGAAACAATCATGCTTAGGAGACAAATTATTATTTCCGTATCTTATGAGTCATAATTCACCCAATGTCAAGGAAAATGTTACAATACAAATTGTAAAACAAGTAGTACAAAAATATTTATTAGAAGGTGAAAAGAAGTAAATGCTTAAGGAATGAAGAAGAGCATGCTTGGAAATTCTGGCTAAAATGAGGAAGGCAGATGCAACAAGTAGTGTCATTTGGGAGGTTTCATCCAGAAGACAACTGAAAGCTGATAACACTGTGTTATTAAATAAAATACTTTCATAAAGAAATCTCAGAGGGAAGGAGACATTACTGACTCTAATTAAAGACAGAGCTCAAAGTCCAGGAGCTGCTTAACAGTATCAATTATAATGCCACTAATAACCAATTAAGGTTTGTGATTTTTCTAAACACTACCAGAGACACAGAAATTTTTACTGATGCTTTTAGAAGCCTCAAAATTATTTAAAAATAATTAGTTCTAAAGGATTAACTAAAAAAATCCATTTTATGGCAATAACAAAAGACACTGGAATGTATTCAAGTTTGTTCTAAATCATATCCAAAGCAAGTGTATTCCACTAAAAAAGAAGCCAATCATTGTCACACAGAATAAAAGCTTGAAGAAAAAGGAAGAGCAGGAGTAGAGGGGAGAACAAAGAAAACAAAACCAATAAAATTAAGAAGAGGAAAGATGGAAGTCAAGAATTATTCAATTTTATATTAAGTTATACAAGTTAATATATTTAAGTTACATATGAAAATCCTTATTGATGCAAAAGAGGCAGACAGAATACAGTAACAGAAACTTTTTTTTAAAAAGGATTTTTTAAAACCCATTTAAAAACTGTTAGTAAACTAGCTGAAAACTCAGTGAAAACTTGGAAGTAAGAGAGACTGAATAAGTCAACTAGGTGTCTGTATGTAAAAACAGAGCTTTTCTGCTGTGTCTCTGGGGATATATCTACACTTAAAGATACTGTGCAGCACTTGAAGGCTTTTACTGGCTTGGGTACAAGTGCATTTGAACATTATTACTCTCACAGAAAGGCACATTAATTTAATATCACTCCCACCAGTCCTGATTATCTTGGAAGGACCCCACATTCATATACCTAGATTGTACACACAAAGGTGCTAAAACACACAGTACTAGTCATGGTAGTTTGGACAACACCACTCCACACTCAAAGAGTAGGGTTAATAATCTGTCCTGTTTAGAGACCAGTCACAAGTGGTGTTCCCCAGGGGTCTATTCTGGGATTTAACCTGCTTAGCATCTTTATCAGTGACCTGGGGGAGGAGAAAAATCCTTACCAATTTGACAACAGTAATTTGGAGGATGCAGTCAATATATTTGAGGATAGGACTGCCACTTAGAGGGTTCTAGAAGGCTGGAGACTTAGGCCAACATGGGTTTGTTCAGCCTGTAAAAAAGGATTGGGAGGAGTAAGTAGCAGCCTTCCAGTATCTAAGAGGTGGCTACTAAGAAGACAAAGCCACGCACGTTACTGAGGTGTACACCTTGGGAACAAGTTGTATAGAGATGCTATGAAATTTCCATTCTTGGAGGTTTTCAAGACCAAACTGGACAAAATCATAAGCAACATGATCTGATTCATAGTTGACCCTGTTTTGAGCAGGAGGTTGAACTAGATGACTTATCTTCCAACCTGAATAACTCTGCAGAGGAACTATATCCCCAGAGACTATACATGCAGTGTAACCTGCTCAGAGAAGCAGAAATATTTTAGCTGAAATTACTCCAAAGTTTTGATCAGGAATATCCTTTTATTCCTTTTTAAATTATTCAAAGAGTTCTTCTATAGCAGAGATGCTATAGTCTGGGTAGGTTGTTAGGACTCTTACATTTCTAAATTTTAGAACTATATTCATAATGCAGACAGCTATTTCCATACTTTTTCAATATGTGGCCTTACTTTATTTCAAATATACTTAGTCAGTCTACTTTTTGGCCTAAATTCTTAGGAATTTCTTACATGCCTTTTTCCATATTCTGCCATTTTCATTTTGATGCTTCTTCTACATATCTAAATGGCATGATTTTGCAAAAATGTAGAGCAACAGACTGTGAAACTGAATATAAGAATGTTTCCCTCTTTTTTTCCAATGGAGACGTAACTAGCTATAACTAGCATCCTTTATTCTGGAATATAAAAATTTTAGAATAAATCCATCACTGTGAAAAAAAGATTCAAATTACCTTCCTCCTTCTGAAATAAGTATGAAACTGATGATCCAGAAAATCTTTCCTCTTGTACATTGTAGGAATACAATGACAGTTATATTCAAATCACAGGTTTGACTAGCTTAGTACCCTGTCTGATAATGTTCAACAGAAGATGCCTAGTGAACAGCATAGGACCAGGGTGACTTTCCACGACACTTTCCCATAACACACCCTACCATCTCCCTGAATTTCCAGACCTCAGGGACTTCCTCATCCAGAGGAACTTTCATGTACCTTCATATTTAACAGCCTTTCATGGACTCTTCTCTCATGAATTCATCTGACCGGTTTTTAAATCTATGTAAGTGTTTAGCATTCAAAGCATCCTCCTGATGTGTCAATGAGTTCTAACGATGTGTTAACAACAACCTAAGGACATATGTGATTTTTTTTGCAGCCAGATGCATTTACAGAGGCTTATCTTTTAGTAAACGCAGAGGGGTCAACACATTTTTTCCTTTTAACTAGAGTCAACTTTCTCAAATATTTCATAAAGTTTATCTTAGAATTCTAATGTAGCAAATACCCTAATAGGTATAGGTGAAGGAACCCTAATAAAATAACCTGTGAAAACAAAGTGCACTAGATCAACACTCTTGAGACCATTCCAGAATTACTAGACTGGTCTAAAACCCACCAAGGTGACTCAATGAAAGAAACTGTCTCCCCAAACACTTTAAAAGCTAAAGGTGATTATTACCTAAAGAGGTGTTAAGATTTATTCTGGGACAGAGAGGAAAAACAATGTGGGGACTGTGTAAAATTTATTATGGGATGTTTTAAGCAGAAGGAAGAAAGGCAAGAGGAAAGAATCAAGGTGGATTTGGTAGGACTTGGTGGCTGAAAAACTAGACATAAACCAGCAATGTGCGCTCGCAGCCCAGAAAGCCAACTGTATCCTGGGCTGCATCAAATGAAATGTGGCCAGCAGGTCAAGGGAGGTGATTTGACCACTCTACTCTGTTCTGGTGACACCCTGCCTGGAGTACGGTGTCCAGCTCTGGGGCTCCCAGCACAAGGACATGGACCTGCTTGAGTGGGTCCAGAGGAGGGTCGTGAAAATTATCAGAGGGATGGAAAACCTCTCCTATGAAGAAAGGCTGAGAGAGTTGGAGTGGTTTAGCCTGGAGAAGAGAATGCTCCAGGGAGACCTTATTTTCAGCCTTTCAATATATAAAAGGGGGCTTATAAGAAAGATGGAGATAAATTTTTTACCAGGGCCTGTAGTGAAAGGACAAGGGGTAATGGTTTTAAACTGAAAGAATGTAGATTTAGATTAGATATAAGGAAGAAATTTTTTACAATGAGGGTGATGAGACATTGGAACAGGTTGCCCAGATAAGTTTTGGATTCCCCATCATTGGAATTGTTCAAGATCAGGTTGGATGGGGCTTTGGGCAACTTAATCTAGTGAAAGATGTACCTGCCCATGGCTGGGGGGTTAGACTAGGTGATCTTTAAAGGTCCTTTCTGACCTAAACCATCTTATGATTCTAAGGAAAACATAAGGGGAAAAGGGGCCACTCACATGTAAGCCAGTGGCCAGTCAGTACATTTGTCTGGCCAAGTGTTGTACCTGATCATCACAGTCTGTCTTATCTCATTAAATTCTAGTTCTAACTATTTTCTGTGTAAGTATGCTTTCCAGTCTGTGTGTTATGTACATGATCTGCTGGAGAACATCATGCTGAACTGGAACCTCTGTGGATGAGATTTCTCAGTGCCAGTCACTCAAGAGGGACTGTAGGTCTGGGGGGAGCATAGCTCTGTGTGCCAGTAACTGTAGGAAACTGGGGCCTGAGGCACAGTTCTCAGTGGAACTACTGAATGTCTAAAACCCATGTGTTGTGGATGTGTTTGGATGTGAGCAATAGCAAACTTCAATCCTGATCAGTTGGATGGGGGGAACAAGATCAGGCTATCCATGCTGTTCATGTTGGTGCACTTATGCTGGTGCTGGTAAAGAAACTGGTTTTTGTCTGCATTGATCTGTGTGGCCAGTCAAATGTATGTACTGCATGGCATGTGCATCTGCCTATGCAGGATGCGTGCTTAGCCTCGCCACTGCTAGACCCCTGGGACACAGAACAACAGCAATCGCACATTTATCGCACCAGGACAGGAGGTCCCCCCTGGGTCTTACAATGCACCAAAGTTGGCTCTAGCAGACTACAAAAAGAACTTCCCTGCATCCTGAAGTTCGTAGGATCCAGTGTCTCTAACACAATTTCTAAGGCTACCCTATCAATTAAACTATTTATCATAAGTAATAATATCTGAGCTGATGACTGGTTTAATCTCACAGTCACTATATATGTAAATAAATGTGCTTTTTTAATTTAAATAATAGATTCTAGTTTAAAAATATTCCAATACAAGACTTTGCCAAACTATTTTCACATTTTCTTTCCCTTTTACAGCACAAAATAAACTCTCACTGCATCACCACCACGGGCAATAAGAATTGATCAGGGATAGGCTTATTGGTTCTGACGCTTACTGACAAACATTTTGACTAGTTTTCTCTAAGACTTCAAACACACTACACCACTGAAATAATTTGCTTTTTGTCCACAGGCAAAACAACTGCTTGTTACTAAAGCAAACAACATTTGCTTCTACCTCTGTGATCCTAATAACTAACCATTCAAACTGACAGCATCAACCAGGGTCAAAATCATATTGTGTCCTGAGGAACACATTTAACAGAGCCACACCTTAATTAGTTATGCTACCTCTGGTGAGAGAACATTCAAAAAAAAAAGCAACTGCTTTCATTTTACCTTCTGATATTATTATGCTCTTTAATTTAAAAAAATAATTAATTACATCAATTTGAGTTTGGTATCCTTCTCTTACAAAAAGCCAGTTTAGTAATAGTTTGTTTGACTACTAGCTCTTACTTCTGTGTTACGGCTGATGCCTGCGATCTCGACATTCTCTCCTAAGCACTTGACAAATTTTAACCCAGTCACATACCAGCTAAGCTCTACCTTTATCCCCATCCCTGACACTGTCTTAGCTTCCTTCAGAAACTCAATGGAAAATACTAGATGCAGGAACTTAAGTTGTATTTAGAGCATTTGTATCTTAAAGTCTTGAGTCATGTAGGTCTCCATTAATCCTTGTTCCTCAAGCTAACAAGTCAATCATGCTACAGCAGCAATAATTCCTTTCTTTTGTCAAGTTGGTAATGATGGAAGAGCATGTAATATTTAACTCCACATTTGTTCAAAATTTTCTAATTTGTTACTAAAGTAACAAATAGGTAAGTGACAAGGAAATCTCCATTCTCTTTGCAACTTCAGGTTCTTCCTGCTCCATGCTAGTCAGGCCAGCAAATGCAACTTATTCAATGTAATTTCATACTAATTATGCATCAAACTGCATCATTACCTTGATGTCTTTCCTCGATTCAAGTTTCACATTCATCTCAACTGCAAACAAGCCACCATTTCTTCTTTTGAGAGCAGACCTGCAGAGAAGGACTTGGGGGTACTGGTGGGTGAAAAGCTGGGCATAAGCCAGCAGTATGCACTCGTAGCCCAGAAAGCCAACCGTATCCTGGGCTTCATCAAAAGAAGTGTGGCCAGCAGGTCAAGGGAGGTGATTCTCCTCCTCTATTCTGCTCTCATGAGACTCCACCTGAAGTATTGTGTCCAGCTCTGGGGCCCGAACATAAGAAGGACATGGACCTGTTGGAGTAAGTCCAGAGGAGGGCCACAAAAATGATCAGAGGGATGGAACACCTCTTCTATGAGGAAAGGTTGAGAGAGTTGGAGTTGTTCAGCCTGGAGAATAAAAGGCTCCAGGGAGACCTTATTGTGGCCTTTCAATAGTTAAAGGGGGCTTATAAGAAAGATGGGGCCAGACTTTTTAGTAGGACCTGTTGTGATAGGACAAGGGCTAATGTTTTTAAACTAAAAGAGGGCAGATTTATACTAGATAGAAGGAAGACATTTTTCACAATGAGGGTGGTGAAACACTGGAACAGGTTGCTCAGAGAGGTGGTAGATGCCCCCTCCCTGGAAACATTCAAGGTCTGGTTAGACGGGGCTCTGAGCAACCTGATCTAGTTGAAGATATTCCTGTTTGTTGCTGGGGGATTGGACTAGATGACCTTTAAAGGTACCTTCCAACCCAAACTATTCTATGATTCTGTGATTCTATGATTCTTTTTTTTTTTAATACCATGAAAGCTTGAGACTTTGATATTATAGCTAAAATAATATCTATAAAAAGTACTGACTAAACACTTCACATTACTCTCAGAAATAACAAAGCTCTTAAAGAATTTTCATAGTTCTTAACAACTTATTTAAACACAGTAAGGTAAAATATTTAGTAATTTCTAATATTTTATTCTATTTACTTCACCTATATAGAGATTTCACACTTCAACTGATTTGGAAATGCTGGTAAAAAAAGTCCTCTTCCGCAGTTAAGATGGTCAAGTTTCACTTTTAAAATATTTTCCTATTAAAACAGTCATTTTAATGTGAACTTTATATATAAATTTTAATAGTGTATAGTACAATGAATGCCCAAGTTTCCAACTCCAGCCTACAATACTGTAAAATCAATTGTTCTCTCAATGACTGCTCATATCCACTCAGCATGAATTACTGCTTTATAAAGCACATGGATATTTTTCCCTTGTGCACAACACAATATACTGTATCTAGTTAGAAAAGGAGAGAAAGATTCATATTTTCTACTGCTTATTCAAATTCTGTGTACTAGAAATCTCATTTTTCTAATTGTCTCAAGATGTTTTACTGAACTCTCCCAATTTTTATAAGGTACTAGTTAGCTCATACACCCTTGCTTTCCTCCTTTTATTTAAAAACAAAGGATTCCCAGTAATTTCATAGTAGAATGAGTTATTCATAATTTCTAGCCTACTTATTACATATAAAAAATTACAGAGGCATGTCCTGTAGCATATATTATTGTTACTTATAATAACCAGCAACTATGGTTGCAAATGGCAAAAATTACATTGATTCTCACCTTAAAAACAACAGAACCAACAAAAATCAGCATTTAGATTACTGTTATATCGTTAATTCATATAAGAACATTTGCAATTTTCTAATCTTACTATCATCAACTTTAAGACTAGATGCTAGAATAAAATTTAGCACACACTTAGACATGTAAATACCTATAAACTCAGACCCAGAGTGCTGTAGTGCTTGCATCATTTGCTCTGTCAACTTCTCTTTAGAATAGAAATCAAACACCACTACATTCAATATGAGATATTCAAGTGTTCAAAAACTCTTAAGTTCATAAATGCACATGCAGTGTTATCAATGGAAAATCTTACTAAGTAAATTTCTCATTACTAAAAAACAGGAAATGCTCTATTTCACACACACCAAAAAACCTTGATTTACTTTAGATAAAAGCTTCTTATGGACTATATGCAACTTGGAAAAGCATTCTGGGTAATATGCAATTACTCGTTCCACATGTATTGCTAGATTCAACATTAACATTGAAGAAATAATAGTTCTTTTATTTACAGTCAATTAAGCTACCATGAAACACTTATTTTTTTCCTAGATAGCAGTATCATAGCATGACATAAAATTTCTGTATAAGCAAAGGACAAAAATTAAGAAAGAAAAAAATGCCCATATTAGAAATTAATTAACTGTAACTACATTAGAAAATGGCAATTTTTTTTTTCTAGATTAGAGAGTTTGAAAAGGTTAGTACATGGCTAACAACAACAATTATAACATTAACTGCCTTAATTGCTGGTCTAAAATGGAATGCTCAAAAAAGCCTTAGCTTCTATGGATGCTACAAAAATTGAACTAGCCTTTGGAAACTATTTCACTGAAATTTAACTCCAGAAAGGTATGAATTCAGTGGTATCACTTTAGCTATCAATATGCAAGCTAAACAACATAGACACAATAAAAAATTAAATCCACAAAAGAAGCAATTTCAGGCTCAGAATTAACTTAAACCAGAGGCATATCTTACTTTGGAGAGAATGAGGTTCAAACCCAGCAGAGTTTTATAAATCTCCCTAAATCTTCCCTCTGTGGTTCTGATATAGTGACATGCAATGGCTACGTAACACAACAGCAGTTCAGGAGAACAGTATTGCAAAAAACTAGTGGATATTATTATCAAGATGACACAAAAATATGATATTTGTTTGATTTGGGGGACCGGTCTCAATTATCCCTCTTCATCTTTAGCATGCATTTCATTTATTTATATTCACTAAATGACTACTTTATTGCAGAATCACTATACAGACACTACTCTTACCATGAAACCAGATTACTACCTTTTGTATAAAAAGGAAAATTAATGGGAATTTCCTACTAATCAGAGTTTATCTTTTATTTTAAACCACTTTTTTAAAGAAAATCATTCAAACACTTGTTAAGGACTTTATGTTAAAGAATAGCACATCTATTACACAGCAGATGCACTGAGCAAATGCCCCCGTATTTACCACCTAGTATACAGTTAATTTATTCTTGCTTTCATCTGATGATTGGTATTTATGTCATATCAAATATATTTTTATTAATTCTCTCTATGTATGTTTAAGTACACATAGACTCAGATGCAGCTTCAGTTTGACAAGGGAGATACACAGGTATAACATGACTGCTAAAGTCCCCTTACTTTACAGTTGCCAGTATATCAGCACTTGATGCAATTTGTCCTGGAAAAGAAGGCAGGAAGAATAAACAAATAAAGACAGTATTTTATATCCAAGTAATTCTCCTCAGTATCAGTGATGCCCTGAGTTCCAGGAGTTAAGTATACATACTGTGAAAAGAAAGACAAATTTTATCCCTACAGTGTTTATAATTTTGTGGTTTTTGAACTTCTTAAAGGTGTCTTTGCTCTTGTGTTTCCAGAAGCAGCAATCAGCACAGTGCAATTACCTTCCCTGTACCGATCATTTTTTACACTTCTCCGGAGAACAGTTTTATTCATCTACTGACCAAATGAAATAGTTGAAATTTTTAAACCCTCTCTTCTCAAGAAAATCTCTGCCTGTATTCATTGTTCTACCTGACAATATGGTAATAGTAAATTTAATGAATTCACTTAGGAAATCTTAGGGTAACTCAGCTTACTACTTCTTCTGTTCATCTGTTACTAATGAATTTTACATTCCATTAAACTGCCTATTCACCTTGGCTGTTTTTGTGGAGTTCCTCAGTCTTCCATGGTACTCTACCTCATTCACATAATTTGATATTACATATGAAATCTTTGTCCTCTTCAATAGCACCATTCGTAAACAGCCCAAACATTAGAACAAGATACTAATTTGCTAAATTTCCATACTAAAAAAGGAACCCTCAACCTTACTCCTTCATTTAGCTGATCTCTCCAGTCTCATCTTAGAATTACTACCACAGTATTGGAGTACCATCTGTACAAAATCAGCAGTAATAAGGCAATTTTAATGGAGTCTGTCACATTTACTTGGGAATACTTAAGGTATCACTTAGTTTTGAGAAAGCCTTACTGTAGGGATTAGTGTGTTATTTTTCTCAAATAATGTCAAAATTTAGATCTACTCTTTCTCTTCTGGAATATTAAAACCTCCATTATTCCATTTTTCTTAATTTGTAGTAATCTCATAATCTTCAAAATTTCATAATGTTTTATTATTTGAAATGTGTGTATTCATACAATTTGTGCTGGCCTGCTACTTGTATCTAGCAAAAGGGCAAATCTTGCTTTTCTGCTCCAGCTACAACTATAGTTATTTAAAGAACCTATTTTTTTAACAAGGAAGAAAAGGGATTTAGAGTACCAAAAGAAGAAAAGTTTTTGATGAAGAAACAACAAATTATTACAGAAACTCTTCTGCAACAGTAAGTAACATGAAATCAGTACTCTGATGATAAACTAAAGCCATCAGTATTGTTCTATTCTGTCACTACTCTGCACAGCAATTTATAACATAAAATAAGATGCAGTATGTCATATACCAGTGTCATGATTAGAGCAATAAATTTTAGAACTGCAAATGATGTATACATCTCCTTTATTGTATAGAACAGCTAAATGAGAAAAAGCATTTGATGAAGGAAATAAATCAAGTGTGAAATTCTTGTGAAAAAACAATCTATTTGCTTCCATAATGTATGTTATTACTAAGCAGTCTAACCAATTACAGAAACAAAAGGTGACCCCAGTTTACAGCTGTCACATTTTGATTAAGCCAAAATATGAGAAAAATCCTTTCTAGGTGCTATTAAATCTCTACTGTAGTAGAGATTTTCTAGCTTAATTTCCTACAAACTTTTCTTGAATCACCCATTTTTATAATGGGTCTATATAGAATTATTAGGAATAATAGAAATAATAGAAATATTTTAATTCAATCAATAAATGGATGTTGCCTTAGTGGAAAAAAAATATCAATTTGTTCTTTTGATCTAAATTTACAGGAAATGAATCACGGAATAATTTTGATCGATAGGGGCCTGTGGAGGTCATCACACTCAAATCATTGCTAACTTCATAGTTTGATCAGGCTGCTCAGGGCCCTCCCTTGACAAACTCTGAAAAAATTATGAATTTATTGTCTTCTTTGAATCCTTTATTCTCATTTTTAAATTCTTCAGGTTACATTCGACCATCAGTCATAGGACTTTCCTGTATCATATTGGTGCACAACTTGCTTTTTTATATATATTGTTCTAAAGGAAAAGATAGTAGATACACTAAACTGTTAGTCACACTAATTTATTTTTTTGTGCATGTGAAAAAGATCCTCCTTCTGTTTGAAAGTACCAGGAAATTCAGAATTCAACTTACATTTTTTCAAAGTGTATTGTTAGTTGCCAATTATTATAGAAAGCAAAAAAGAATTATTTTCCATGATGCTAGGAATATGAAAATATTACAGGGCATTGTCTAGCTTTAAAAAAAGCAGCTGTGGATTTATTTATTTAGGTCATCAAGTAGTGAAAACTAAATAGTAATGTGGCTATTTTTATAAAAAATTTCACAATATCTCAGAAAGTTTTCTCTCCAAAAAGCCATGTTAGCTAAATAGATTCAACTCCAGTAGGGTAATCTTTTTTACTGAATTAGGTAACCCTTCTCAGATAGTAGTAATTAAAACACTAAAGCCAACATAATGTTCATGTGTTCCACTTTTGTTTCATGAGTGAAGACAAGCCAGTAGTAACAAAGAAAATGTTCGGAGGGGGGAAATAAACCAAGCTAAATCTAAGGCATAACTTCCACATTATAATGCCCAGGATCCAAAACTGTTGGGAATAACCCTTAAGAGACATGACCTTCTCAAGCATAGTTAGTTTTCAATCATCCATGGGGAAAAACCAAATAACCTGGATAATCTATAACCTAATCTGAATAATCTGCTGAGGTTCCACAATTATTTGTTCTGGCTTCCTCACAAGGAAATCTAGGCATTGAAGAGGGCAGTGAACACAACCTGCAGCGAGGACACATTAGAATACATGAGGGCAGACATTTTGCCTTTTGACTCCATGCCAAATGATAGCAGCCCATTTTCAGACCCGAGCAGAATTTTGAAGTAGTATGGACATGTTTTTGCAGCACTGCATATCAGATAATATTGCTCTATAGTCCTGAGCTGTTTGTGCATGGAACAAGCTTGGTGATTATCTTACAACAGTACTAATAGATTTTCAAAGTGACATTAAGTTACTGACATAATCTAGTCTAACCTCCTACAAATCACACAATTCCAGTCTCTGAGCTCAACTCACTGTTGAACTAGAGCATACAGTTCAAACAGTTTAATTGTTTTAATTAAAAAATTAAAATATGGAGAACCTTCTGTTTCAATGTTATAATGCAGAGTCAAAAGGCCACAATAAAAAAGGGGTTGCATTTTTAGTTTTAACTGATTGATGTATATGTTATGAAGAAAACATTAACATAAATGACCTCCAAACAATGTCTGCCACTATCTGTGACTTGAAACTCAGCAAAACCTCTCACTGAATAAATTTTTAAAACTAAGATAGCATGTCTTTTGATGAAAACAAATTGAGATTTGTATCTAGGAGGGAGATTTAGAAAAATGACTAAGCAAAACTTAATTTAGATTTCAACTGTCTTAAAGTATTACTTTGTCATATACAAAGAACTGATTTGGGTTTTGATTTATATCTAAGACATCACTTAAGACACCACATAAAATGTTGAATGACATTTTTCCTTTTTTTAATTTAGTGGGCAAGCTCATAGAAAACCTTTATTAGATAGCAGTTTTCTTGAAAGACTGACAAATAGAATCAAGGGCATCCATTATCAGCAGAAATTCCCTTGCTCATTTCTACCAGACATTTTTTTTTTTTTGTATCGCTCATTTTACTTTCAAACGCTCTCTTCATCCAAGACAACTTCATTAAACAAAAATGGGGGGGATGGGGGGGGTGGGGGGGTGGAAGTAAAAAGAAAAAACATTTAGACTTTAAGATAATAAAATCAACACAAGTTTATCTCTTTACCCTTACAGTAAGAACTCTTTTATATACCTAGAAAGCAAGTGAAAGAAAAAGCAGGAAGGAGTTGTTTCTGTGCAAAACCCATGCCGTTTCAGGATTCTGTCAGAGAAGATGCTTTCTCCTCTTCTCTTCATTTTTCCTTACCTGAACTGTTGATCTTCCTCTTCAGCATTTTACACTCATTTAGCTGTAAGTCTAAATTCCCTATGGGTCCATTAAGTATGTTGCTAGGCAAACAGTCCAGTAGCAACTGTAAAACAGGAGGTTTGGATGGGAGCCAGTTTTATAGGTAACTGTGATGTCTCTAAGAAACTTTCTACTCTGCTCATTCTAAACTTGTAAAACTAAAAAAGGTATTTTTAAAGTATGAGGAAAAGGGAGGTGGAAGCTGAGAAGTAAGTGGCATTTGGTAATATTTGTTTTGTTTCGAGCTCTGCATAAGTCCTGTCAGGAAGACGTGTGGCAGTAGCGTGATCTTGTTTCTACACGTTGTTTTGGTAATGAAGGGAGACGTCCCTCATTTTGTATTTGGAATTTTGGTGTATGAAACATTGGTTTAGGAAATTCTTTTTCAGTACTGAAATGGACACTACTACTTTCCAGGAGACACCCTTCTGCTCTCCTCTAGGATGCATCCTGAGAAATTGCAATAAATTTGGAGGGGATCCTCTGACTAAAAATAAGCTAAAGTGGTATTGTAATCAGTGGTGGCCACAATATCAATTGGAAGATGGTGAAAAATGCCCTGAGAATGGATCTTTAAAATATAATACTATATGGCAATGTTTTGTCAGAGAACTGAGCTATGGGAAGAAGTTGCATATGTTGATTTGTTTTTATTTAAGACATGATCATGAAACTCATAAAAAATGTAGATTGGTGATGGATGACACTGATAGAATGTATGTATTAGCAGAAAGTGTTAATGAAAAGGGATGGAAAAAAAAAAAATCACAGGATAGTAGTGATAGTGAAGATGAAGACCAGCCCACTTCCAGCTCAGGATCGAGAAGTGAGAACTTTAATGTGTATATAATACCTAACAGCTTGTATGCTGATTAACCATAGTCAGGTACTGCACATATTACAAAAGTGGTAGGAATGTCTGTATTGCAATTGATAGAAATAGCATACAAGGGTTACAATAATGGAAATGAGAGAGAAAAGAGGGAAAGACTCAAAGAGAAGCATAAAGGAATAAAATTACAAGCCTTGCTGCTGGCAGCGATGATCACTGGGAGTCCAAATGGAGGCAGAGGAAGAGGCTGAAGTAGAGGTTAATGGAATGGAGGATGAGGATGGGGGGTTAACTCCTCAAACTGTATCCCTGTGCCTCATAATCTGTGTGATTTTTGCAGGAAAGAAGGGCACAGGAAATATGAATGCCAACGGAGAAAAAAATTATTTGCAGAATCCTCAGGAAAAGGTGGCCGGAATCAGATGTTAACTTGATTATGTTAGGAACATCTGATACTGAATGAAAGGGACTGGGGGAGAATATCAGTCTCCCCAGCTGATCCCCTGATTCCCATAAAGCAGGGGGATGAAGTTATAGATTTCCTAGTAGATACTGGGGCAACCCATTCAGTAGTAAGTAGTTGTATGAGACCTTTAAGGAAAATGTATATGCCAATCATTGAGGTCATGGGAAAGCGAGCTGTTAGGCCATTTTTAAAACCTATGGAATGTACAACTGGAAGTACTACATTAACTCATGAACTTCTATATATGCCAGAATGCCCCCTCCCACTCCTGGGACATGACTTATTATGTAAATTGAGAGCACAACTAACATTTTCTGATGAGTCTATTCAACTGCCTAAGGAGACAGCGTGAAGAACTCAGTTGTGTCTATTGACTGAAAAGGAGCAGGAAGGGATCAGAATCTCAGAAGAAATTTTGGACGATGTCACTTCAAGGATGTCTTCAACCTTGAATCCTGCTACTTTAATGCTGGTAGATGAGAGGGGAGAGCTGGAGCATGACTGCCTGCATGTTATGGAACAAGTGTATGTGCCATTAACTGATTCAGAAATTGAACTTTTTACAGATGGAACTAGCTTCATGGTGAATGGGGATGAGAAGTCAGGGTACGCCATGGTAACCGCACAGAAGGAAGTTGAAGCATGAGCATTGCCACCCAATACCTCCGATCAAAAGGCAGAAATCACAGTTCTAACCCAAGCTTTATTGATTTCTAAGAGAAAAGGGTTAAACATCAATACAGACTCCAAGTATGAGTTTGGAGTGGTCCATTCGCATGGAGCCATCTAGACGGAACATGGACTACTGTCCTCTCATGGGGCTCCTATTAGATATGGATCAAACATTCTAAAATTGCTGCAAGCTATTCTAGAGCCAACAGAATTTGCAATTGTGCATTGCAAAGCCCATCAGAAAGGACAAACAGAAGTGGTGAGAGGAAATCGAAAGGCTGATGAAACAACTAAAAGAGCTGCAGAAACAGGATAATTGATCAGAGCATCGATTCCTTTGAGAAAAGTTCAGTGGAAACCTCCGTACTCTGGAGAAGAGGACCAAATCAGAAGAAGGTTGGTAGGTAAGTAAAGATGGACAAGTGCTGAGAAATCTGAAAAAAAAAAAAAAAAAAAAAAAAACAACCAAAAAACCCCATAGTGAATCTCATGGGAGCAGATGCTCTGGTTGCAAGCATTAAAATATACACTATAGGACCAAAAATGCAAAAATTAGCTGATAGAATTGAATGACAATGTCAGCCATGTTGCAAGAACCATCTGAAATTTCAAAGAAAACCCCATTTTGGAGAAGTGAGACAGGCTGAGCCCTCGCAAATGTATTTTTCTGAATTACCAAAATGTAATGACTTCAAGTATGTTTTAGTTTTGGTAGATACTTTTTTTAGGTGGCCTGAAGCTTTCCTGTGCTGTACCAACAAATCTAGAGAAATAGCTAGAAACTTACTCAAAGAGATAATTTTAGGATTTGGCATCCCATAAGGGATGTCATCAGACAATGGGCCTTACTTTATAGCTGAAGTAGTTCAGGGGGTTGCTAAGTTTCTACCAGTACAATGGGATCTACATACACCTTGGAGACCCCAATCAAGTGAGAAAGTAGAAAGGATGAATCAGACTTTAAAGAAGCAAATCTCAAAGTTCTGTCAGAAAACACAAATGAAATGGGTAGATGTCCTACCCATAGCAGTAATGAGAATTCAGATTACCCCTAGAACGAGAGAAAAAGTAAGCCCTTTTTAAATTCTGTATGTGAAAATGTATCTGGAAAATGCAATGACAGGAAAGGGGACCAAATGCAAGTAAAGGAGGAAGAAGTACTAACAAGTTACTTGTTATCTTTGTCGTGAACTTTATCCTCCAGGCACAGATACCTTAACCAGCGAACACCTATACCCTTAGATTTGCTTATGCATGAATTTCAACCCAGAGATGAAGTTTATATCTGCACCAATGAACTGTGACTGGGAATTTGAAAAATCATATATTGAACTGGACTGTACACAAAGCCTAGTATCCTTATGTTGAGTTTTAATAACTGTTTTTATACCTTTGCTAGTAAGTATAGGGATTTATTTAGAATAAGAAATGAAGGAACTAAGGGGGGTTGATTCTATTCTGTTGCCTATGGATGAAGTTAAATGATACTAGAGTATCTTATGGGTAACAGGAAATCCATGGGAGAAGAATCTGCATTTTGGTCTATTACAAAAAATGATCCAGATCGCTAATAAATCAAATTGTTGGGTCTGCACTTATTTTCTTGAACATTCAAGAAAGGGAATTTCCTTGATTCGAATTTCAGTACCAACCCAGATCTCATGGAGTGACATTTGGGACAACATAACTCATAGAATTAATAGCACTGAGAACCAAGAATGGGGGGTTGGACTTGAAGGCTCTATAAGAGGTTGTGCGGATTGCTTAAAAACAGGCTCAGTGAATAATAGTTTTCCAGTTGGCATATATACCCATATTGTAAAACAACTAAAATTATAATCTCGGAAGGCTGGGACAATTATTATTGGCTCACACCCAATGGGCCAGGTTGATACTGGATTTGTGAAACTAAAGCCCGTAAGGCCTTATCACCGAATTGGTCAGGAACTTGCATTCTAGGGGGTCATAATTCCAACTATCACAATAATGGAGAAATTGGATCTCTTTTGTTTGGTGGTTTAACCCCTGGTTAGGAGTTAGTGAATTAGAAAAAGCTATAGTAAACACATTAGCCGCAATTGAGAAAATTGAGAAGGAGACTTATGATGTTATAAAGGCCCTGCAAGAAGTGTCTGAATTAGCAAAGATTAGTTTACAAGATAGAATGGCTCTTGATATGATGCCAACCTCCCAAGCAGGGGTGTGCACAGTTTTAAATACTAGTTGTCATGTGTATGTAGACCAGAACGGTAGAATTCTACAGACTTGGAAAAAATCTGGAAACAGACTAAAATGCTTCACGAGATACAAAAGGATGACACATCTTATGGATTTGAAGAAACATTTAGATGGTTAACTTTCCGATTCCCTGATCCGAGTCTATCGGTGAAGAAGCTATTGAGCATGATAGTAACTGCATTACTTGCTTTATATGTATCTATGTTATAATACACTGTTTTTGAAAATGTTCTGCAGTAGGGAGGTAAAGTTATGAGAAAATGAGAGTAATAGAAGAAAAAATACAGTGGAGTTCCTCTTCTATAGTCTCAAAGGGGGGAAACGATGTCTCTAGGAAATATTGTACTCTGCTCATTCTAAACTTGTAAATAGAAAAATGACAGGGTAAGTCACTGATTTAAAAGTGTTGGTGATCAAAAGAAGGAACCTGCAGATAAGGGAGTGAGTTTCTCCAATTTTGTATAAACAATGCATATCTGGTTAACTTAAAAAGACTGATAGGAGGGGACCATCCTGCCCCAAGAGGTGCCACAAGATGGATGATTCTCTGAGAAGAAAGTCAGCAGTAACTGGGGAAAAGGTGACAGGGGGGAGATTGTAACCACCGACTCAATTAACGATCAAGACGTGCCTCTTCCTCTGCCCCTTTTTGAGTTTGCGCAGAATCAAAACATACTGTAATTTTAAATCAAGACGAGGCATGTTATTAAACAATGAGGGATAAAGTGATATGAAACTAACCAATGGTCATTACAGTAAATGTGTATTCATGTAATCTGAAGTGCATAAATATATTGAAGGTCTTTTGTAACGTGTGCTAGCTTTGTGGAATTACCACCTAGCACCCCACTGTGCACAGACATGGAATAAATAAATACCTCTGCTCTGTGTGTATATTGGCATATTGCACACCAGGTAAACGACCCCACCTGAGGGACAACAACTACACTGTAAACCTTCACATCATTAAAGAAGAAACTAATCTTGCTAACTGCAGCTATTGGGACTGGTATTCTTTGATTTCTCTGAAAAGACTGAGTCATTCATAGTACACTTAGTTTTCAGAAATGGGTATCTCTAAATCAAAGGCATCAATAAATATAGTATTTTTCCATATACTATATATGTATATAGTACATATATATACACTATATATGTACTATATACATGTGTATATATGTATAATTCTCTACTTATTGAATCTTTTAAAACTATATATCAAGTGTTTAGAAATAATACAGTCATAGCCATGTTAAACATGTACAGTTACCATGCAACAGACTTCTAGCTTACTAATGTGAAGAGCACATATAACAGAGGACTTAACCCTAAGTAAGCAGTATGTATTGTGGGCTTTTTTCTTTTCTTTATTTTAATGACAATAAATCAAAGCAGACCTATTCACACAAAAATAGCCAGCTACCACATTATCTGTTTCAGGAAGGTGTCCTCTCTTAGACTGAAGTATTGTTTCTTTGCTGTAATGTATCATTATCTTGAAACTGAGCACATAAACTCTTCAGAGTGATCATTACATTAATTCTAACACAGAACACTATCAGAGAATAGCAAACTGCAGAGTCCTGCTGATGTGACCACACTGCATGTGGAAGAACTGCTGCTCCAATTAGTAAGTTCAGAAATAAATAAATATGGTCCCAGCAACAAGAAGATTTCAGTAACATTGTTCCTACAGACTGAAAATGCAGCAGTGAAAGAAAGCAGCATGTAAAACTGAAAATCAAGGCAGATCCACAAGAAAAATGTATGGCTTGGGCATGTATGTGTTAAGTTTTATTTAGTTACTAGTTTGACATTAGAGCATTTCTTAGCTGAAGGAAGAATGTGAAGCAGAGCAAAATAAAAAACATTTCCTCTATGAAGTTTATACATTTAGTGGAAAAAATGTGTTAAAATACGTGTTAAAGAACTGTATCATCACAAAAGAAAAGTCATTCAGAAAGCAAAGCATTCATGATATCAACTTGTGCTTCAAGTTCCTCTGTCCTTGTTTGTTCATTATCAGTAACATTTTAACTTTTATGGTACTAGAAGTGCAACAGTAATACTCAACCTTTAGGTTTTCAGGTACAAGAAAAAGAAACATGGTTTTGTATATAAGAAATGGAAATGCATAAGCTGAAAGACCACCAACTGTCAAAGGTACAGAGATTTAAGCAATGACAGTAATGCCAGGGATTTCCCATCACTATCAAGTGCAGGGAAAATAGTAGCAACATTTTTCCCAATTAAGCCCTAGATAATCTTCTGTACCCCCTAATTCGTTGGTCCTTGTATGATTTTTTCAGTCTTAACATGATACTCTCTATATATTTTCTTCTCCAGAAGTGCAAAAAAATTTCAAGCAAATAAATTGATTTTTATAAGATTACTATAATCTTGAAAGATGGTTTAGAATTTGTCTACTTATCCTGTCAGTTCTTGAGGAAAAATATCAGACAAAGCTATCAGCATTATTTAAAATCTCTGATGCCTGATGTTTGGGCTTGAACAGGCAAGCTGGTAACTTATGCTTCTAGTTTTACAGACAACTTTCTTGTGTTATTTGGGCTTTTTCTGAAGCAAGATTAGCAGAAATAACTTATGATCTCTCACTGACTCTACTCAAGCAAATTCTTCTATCTATCCGATCTATGTACATAAACAGAAATGCCAGAAGGTTAAAGAACCCCCTTTTACAAAATCCTGCATGCTTATAGAAGCCTGTTGGTACTACCATCATGTTTTTCAACTGCTCTTAAAAAGTTGGCATTATAATTTGCATTTAAAAGACAAAGATTAAGTACCAGATACTAGTAAACCCTATGTTGATATAAGCCTCAGAACTACTAGCAAATCGTTAAAATGCAGGACAAAGCATGGCATCTGACATTTGCTAGTTTTATGGGAAATCTGTCAAGAAACTTGATTTACATGTGATGAAAAAGCAACATAGCATTTGTCTCTTAATGTGCACTTAACAAACACAACCATCAGACTGTTAGTGGGGCATTGTTCGGGTTTTTTGTAGATTAATGTCTGGGCCCTGAGAGCACCCAGAGGCATAATGTCTCTGCTTGCCTCCCCTGGGGCCACCCCGCTGGTGCCCACTGCCCAGGAACTCCATTTCACCTCAGTCTGGGACCATCAGTCCCTGCCCCATCAATGCCGGGGACAGATGTCCCTAGTCCTCTCACATGGATGGACTTTGGACCCCCACTGCAGCCTGTCTCCAGCTCTGCCTCTGGTCTCATCAGTTTTTGCTGCTGATTACTGTGATGGCCCTTGGCCCTGGCTCATCACTTGCTGTGTCAGGGGCTGTCAATAGACCCCGATACCAGATCCTGGCTCTGCTCCCATGATTGCACCCCTCAGTGAGGGCACAGGGTCCTCTTGGCTCATCCCCCTCACAGACCTGCCCTGCTCTTGCTGCTCTCTGACAGCAGATACAGGAACATGCTTATGCTAACTCATGATTTTACATGAATGATGAAGGTTTTGCTCCTAAATCTGGCCATGGGGTAGATCTTCCCTAGTCACAGCGGAAGCTTAGAAAGTTCATATGCAAAGGGGTGCCCCCTGAACTGAACCAGATGCTATTTTCTTATTCATGCATTTAGGCACTGAAATATCTACTTAAACCTGGCCATCAATTATTTGCTAATTCATGTTTTTTAACTTAGTAAATGATATTAAATGCTCTATTTGGCTGAGTTTTCCTGATAATTTTTTTTAAGTTCACAGGGATACTTTCTTGTTTCATTAATATTCTTGTCTCCACTGTTGCTGCATCAAGAAAAAAAACAAACAAACAAAATTCATAAACATGAATTCATGAACAGAATTTAGAAATTGTAATGAGGCAGTCCATTTTGTCAGAACTTGAATAGCCTGAGATATCTGTGAAGTATGTCCTCGTTTTAAATCATACTAATAACTAAGGAATTAAACAACTCATTTCTGCAGCTATGCGGTCTGCTTTTTTGGGTACACACTTAATAAGCATAGACAAAACCCCTGTCATGAATTTTTTGCAAGTGATTTTCTGCTGTCAGTGCATCAAAAAGATGCCTAAAGTAGTTCTAAATGGGCTATCTCAGTTGCTGAGATAGCATAGTCATGTTAGCACAGACACTGCATAATGCACTCAGACCATTAGTTGTAATACATTTTGAAGATAGTGGTATATTTAGAAATCATTTTTGGTAAACTCTATGAACCTAGAGAATCTCAGTTGCTTCAAAAAGGCAATCCCATTTTGGAACACAACAGGACAGGAAGGAATATGATTTGGGTTTGTGTAAAGAAATAACCATATTTTCTCCAGATGAAGAGGATAATAAGTAAAACATACTTTAATAAAGCATAATAGATGAGAACCTTTGCATGCTGAAACAGTAAATGCAGTACACTGCTACTGTCTAGTGTATGCTGCCTAAATCAATAGAATTTAGAGGAAAACTAGCTTTCTAACAACAAAAAGTCAAACACCCTCGCCTAATCAATATCAGAAGTAATGAATTTACCATGCACCTCATATTTCTAAAAAGGTCTTTATGAAAGTTTAGAATTATTATACACTTTAAATCGAACCACAGCATGGTATTTTAAAAAAAAAATTAGATAATAGATGGGAAGACTGAAGATGCATTAAACTAAAAACAATGCACTCAAAATGCTGAAACCAAACACAGCAGTTTATATTACACAATCACATCAATGGCCCTATCATTTTAAAAAATTCTGTGAAGATGCTACAAAGAAATTTAAGGAAATTTAAAGAAAATCAATCCTATACTACACACACTTTTGTTGGAATTTAAGAACTACATTAACATTGTGCTTCATGTTCTAAAGAATGTAACAATCTCTCTTCCTTAATTGCATTTTTAGATATTTCCTCCATCAATCACAATCAAATCAAGAAAAAACACAAATTTGTTTACTGTGTCTGCCCACCAAAAAAATAAACTTCACTACATACACACTACTCACTGGTGTTAAACAGTTAAATTTTATCTTGCTCCTTTTCATAACAGGCCAAATTAACATCTTCATCTCATAAATGTTGGCCATATGGTAATATGAGGGGATAAACCCATCACTAAATGCTTTTACTTATAGATGCATCTCTGAAAATCACAGAGATTAAGCTGAGTTAAAAGTTGGAGATTTGTAGCCATGTTTGATAAGTTTCAAATCCTACCATAAATGAGATTTTTAAAAAATTAAGTTTGCTACATGAAATTATAAAATTGGCTTACCAGACAGTAGTTATTTTTAATCTGTGGTTGTTTTCATTTTGGGGCATATTTGGGTTTTTGTTTTATTTTTTAAAAGACAATTTTTATGTTTACCAATTTCCATATTTAGTAAAATGAAAACACAGCAAACATATTTATTTGTAAAGCCTTGAGGTCATCCTGACTTTGCCAGCTGCAAAAGAAACTTAATCCAAGCAAAAGCTGAAGTGCTTTTAAATGTAAAATATGCTTGCTTTCACATGAGCAAGCAGCCTACAGGTACAAAATGCCTGCCATGGACTCAAAAGATAATGGTGGGATTTCAAGCTCTCTTTCCAGAATATCTGTAACTAAATTTGTTGATTGGAAGTCCACTGAATATCACAATGAACCATATTATAATATGCGATGGGCACAGATGTGAGATCTGACAACAGGATGCCATTTTCCTGCTCACATTATTTTAAATTAAAAAATGTAACCATTTCCTCTCACAGCTGATGTTATGTTGGATAATTTATATTTTGTGAAAATGCAGAAAAAGGAGGGGGTGGGGGAATGAGAGAATAACAATATCACATTGCCTAAAGAATGTTTTTGGCCTGAAAACATTAAGATATTTTACAAGAGATGCCGCCATCACTGTGAACATTGCTGGCTTGGACTGAGCATTTCTGAAACTGAAAGCTGTTACCATGTAGATTTTCGCCTACATAAAATCAGACTGAGTGGCACCATCAGTGAGGAGAAAGTGTAGATAAAAGCCTACAAAACTTCTAACTTAATTGAGAAAGTCCAAAAACACCTCATCTTTCTAGCAAACAGATGGAGGCAGACATGTAGCAGAGAGAATATACAGCCATTAGATACTGACAGGCTTTTCCTTGCTTTCTGTACTCAAGACCTGAACATAGTATGATATTGCATTTCCATTTTTAGTGTATACATGCATTAGACTTCACATATTTGGACTGAGAGGCTTGGGGTTTTTTCTTAAGCTCCAGCAGGAAGATACTCTGAAGTTTTCTTAGGCATTTACTACTCTTATCTGAACTTAAGACTTCTTCTTTAGTTAATTTATATTAACATCTATATAGTTTGTTGAATAAAACAGACTTTGATATTTATGGTGCCATATTATTTTTGTTCACTGAGAATGAGACAGCCACCATGAACTAGTAGATAAGCTTGAAAATCAGAAGTGTTCCAAGAATTAATTCATCATAGAATCATAGAATACCAGGTTGGAAGGGACCTCAAGGATCATCTGGTCCAACCTTTCTGGCAAAAGCATGTTCTAGACAAGATGGCCCAGCACCCTGTCCAGCTGAAACTTAAGTGTCCAATGTTGGAGAATCCACCACTTCCCTGGGGAGATTATTACAGTGGCTGATTGTTCTCACTGTGAAAAAGTTTCCTCTTGTGTCCTAATGGAATCTCCCCAGGAGTAACTTGTACCCATTACCCCTCATCTTTTCCATGTGACTCCTTGTAAAAAGGGAGTCTCCATCTTCTTTGTAGCAATCCTTTAAATAGTGGAACATGGTTATTCATTTCATAAGTCCTGTTAAATGCAACTGCTAGAATTATTTTACCCATAGTTCTTTGCCTTCTGTTATTTAGCAGATGTTAACAAATTCAAGAAACCCTAATCACTGACTGAAAACTTAATGAGTAGCATTTAATGATTACTAAATCCAGGAATTTATACAGTTTCTTTAAAACTATCATCTGGATAAAGAATAAAAACACACATTCAAAGTAGTCCATAAGTACACTGCTAAAAAATATTTAACAATGTTTTTGAATTAATTAACTGTTTGAAATATATGTCTTCATTTCTGGATACTCATTTGTTCCACCTAGTCAAACCTAATGCTGGGAAACAGATCACTAAGTAATAATTCACCCAGGTAGAAACACACTACATGGATGACCATGTGTTTCACTACACTAAATTCAGGGCATGACTGAGGCATGAATTCCACAAAAGATGAAATTTTTCTCACCACTGGTGAGAAGGAGGATAGCACGTAATTTTACACATGATCCTCTCTACGCACTTATACTATTCAAGCAGTATATTTAATTCTTGCATGGTTAAGAAAGTCAGAGACACACAGATGAAAACTAAGCAGCTAGACAGAAACAGTAAAATATCAAAGGCACACTCAGGTTAAATCACAGTCTTCTATAGATCTTTACATTCTATACAATACACACAAATAAAAATCTCTCTACCAGGTCAACATTTTAACTGACTTCAGTGGGACAGCATTTCATCCTGAAAAATTGGTATTAGAGGAATACACAGTTCCCTGGTTAGGTAGCCCAAGTTCTATACACAGATCAATTTCCCCTTGGCTACTATTCCCTATTAGTCATGCTTCCTAGCCGAGCCATCAGTAAAAATCTCAGAAACATTTCACTTACTCTGCCACAATAAATCAAAACTGGATCTCTCTTCTACAACCTAATTCTTCATGCTCTCCAGACTCACTCTTTCCAGCCCAAACAGGCCTCAGCCTCCAAATCCAGCCAATCCACACCAAACCAATTTGCACTTGTATTTAAAAAGCTGACTTTACACAAACTTTAGGTCATATGAAAAACGAACTGTTTAACCTTGTGATAGTAGGTATTGGCAGCACAGTAAGAAAGCTTAATCTGCCTGACATATGTGTACTATGACTTTACCAGAAATCAATTTTCAAGCAAAATTTCAAAAAGCTGTTGCTACATAGGCATTGCTATCAGTTGGTAAGTGTAGTCTTATTCTGTTGACTCTTTCTGTGGTTACAATGAACAGGAACCCAACTGATTTTCTAGGAATCTGGGTATTCAGAAACTTCATAAGAAGACAGATATGAGTTCAGATTGCAAAGTTCAATTTTTTTCAAAAAAATATTAAACATACTGAGTATTTCTGTATTAGAGGCTACAAAATTGATTCTGACCTAAATCTAGGTATAGAAAAAGTAAAAGAGGAATACGTCTACTCAGAGTGAAATTTGTCTGACTTAAGGTACCAGAAAATTATCCATGTAGCCATGAACATCATTGTCCTGGCAAACAATTTTTTCTGTAATTCATTCCAGGTACTCTGCCAATAAGGATCCACATTTGTTATGTTTTCAATAAAATCCCAGGGAATCAGAGTTGCAAACCAAACATTCTCTTAGTTTTTGCAAACCAGTCCTTGGATGACAAGGAAAAATACTATGAAATTAAAGCTTCATAGCCAGGAAAAGGAAACTTCAGTATTCTGTTTTCATTTTCCAATCTGAAATAAATATAAATATGAAAAATAAATAAGTAATTAGCAAAGAACAAAACATAATGTATTTTTGGTTTTTAAAACTATTTTATCTCTGATGTTTTACTTTTCTTCTTAAAACTGAAGAACAACAAAAATATTTTAATATCATCTTAGATACTATGTACTGTATCAGGTACTGCAATACACCTGCTGACAGAAAAGAGACTCCAGGGGTCACCAGTAAAGAGAAAATTTGCAGTATGTGCTATCTATAAAAGTGTAATCAAAGAGAATATTTTATACAGTCAGAAATAACTTCTTAACATTTTGCACTCAAGCAAAACAGTCTAAGCCTATATTTTCTAACCTTCTAATGATTCTTGACCAGTGCAGGTCATTTTATGAAAACATGTTAAGGCTACTGTATTAAGTCACTTTAGTAGAAGTAGGAAAGACCACAATCAGAGTAACAGTTAAGGGTAGCAAATTAAGCATATTCTTATTAGGTTACCTTTTCTTGTATTCTTTTATAGGGCACTATAATATTAAAATAAAATAGGAATCTGAAAGAGAAAATGAAATTTTCTCATGATACCTCTCTACTATTGTCATTCAATATTCCCTCCCTGTGATTGAGAGTATTACAGATTTGAGGGGTTTTTAATACTAGCCCATATAAATGATTAACATAAATGATATAAACTATTTTCTCTCTTTTCTATACAGTGTTCCAATATGATTCTCATTATTCTGTTTGACTAAGACAAATGCTTGAAAAAACCTGAAACCACCACCTGAAAAAAGAATTTTTTTGTATTTGAGATGCAGCATACTTGGTAAAGCTGCCTGTTCCACCTCTGCATCACTAAAGAGCTGTTTTCTTCTTAAATACTTTTCTTTCTTTTAAATGAGGCCCTCTAGTCTGAAGTAACCTCGAGAACAAAAGACACAAGTGAAGATTCCTAGAATTAACGACTTTCTCCAAATTGTTTCAAATCCTTTCATGATTCATGATTTCTGTCCTGACTCATTATCATGCTATTAATGTTAAAATGTATCTCAACTTCTAATGAGAGAATCTTTGAAACAACTTTTATAATAAACCAGGATAGTTGTTAGAAACTGTATATTATCAGATTCCCAAGAGCAGAAAACAGTTGTGAAGTAGCTCTGCACGTTAAGAATAAATTTCAGATGAATTTGAGTAGTTCTTTCATTGGCGGATACGAAGATAAAGCTCAACAGTCCTTCCTGACATAGATCAAGATTCTTAGCTTTATAATTAATACCAAGTAAAATTAGCGAAGTCAGATAGCAAAAGATGAGGAATCTAAGATTTCTTTATTGTGTTTCAAACATATCTTGGGAATCACACTTGCAACTTCTTTTCTAACCTGACTAGACTAACTGGAGGTCAGATGACAAGAAATCTATATGAATACCACTAATATTATTTAATTGAGAGAAAGATGATACCTTAAAACATATCACTTCAACAATAGCAGGAATTGACTTGTTAGCAAGGGAAAAAGGATAACATTATATATTCGATGATGATCATCTTCTCTTTGAGTTTTTTTCTAGAAACTGCCATCCTTTGGGAGAAGGAGATCCCAAATATCAAAACACTGTGAAGCAAACATGCTAAATACAGTTAAGTCCTCCTCATGAAGAACTTTTTGGTTTTCAAAGCTTTTCCTGGAAAAAATATCAAAGAAAAATATTAACATAGTTAAAATGGAGTTAATGGAGAAAGATTTATTCAGCCAAAAGCAGCCAGTTTTTCAATATGTGTTTCACATTTGTAGAATATAGAATTTAAATAAATAGATTTAAATAAATAAACATTTTAAGATGTCGCTTTCCCTGGGTTACTATACATATCTGTTTCTTTACACTGAAGAGTATAGCCTTCCTGAGAAAGAAATGGCTTTTGTTTAGAACTCTGTGAAAAGGAATTTAGCTTCATGACTGGGATAAGAGGCATCAGCACAATATTAATATCAATAAAAATACTACAGGCTGAGCCATCAGCTTTCTGATATGTCCTGATTTTGGTGGGTTGGGGAAAGAAAATGTAGAATACACAGGTGCTTTGGAGATTAGCTAATATAAAAAACAGATAATTGTGCATTCAGAGTTAATATCTCTCTATTTACAGCATTGATAATTCAATATTCATTTTATTATGTATAATCCATTTTTCAGAAGATAAATTATTTAAACTAAATAATGAAACAAGAATCTCAGCTTTAATTAAAAAAAGGTCCTTTCCTCCTCGTTAAAAAACCAACCAAACTAAAAAACCTTTGGGGGAAAAAAAAGTCATCCTGTATCCTTCAGGAAGCTAATTTCATGATTCTCCAAGAGCATTCTTGTGATTTTTGAATGGTTAGGGCATACAGTATTCTCTCAGTCAGTAGAAAGGCACAACAGATTTTGATTTCTGGCTTGCTATTACTGACTGTATGGACTCTAACAAATAGAAAATTAAATAATCACCTGCATAAATACTTGCACTGTATAGATGTTTAATCTTTGTGTGTTAGAGAGCTGCTAAAGACAAAACACAGACTAATAACCCAAAGCATTAAAACTCCCTAAAATCCTTTTTAAAAGGATAATTGATGATTTATTATCATCAAATTATTGTTGTTTTTATTTTTTGATTAAATCAGCATCCGTAGAATTTCCAGCTGGTTTGTATCAACTATTTGAATTATCATCCAGATTTGCTACCTGTAGATTAATGAAGAAAGTGCAACATTTTAAAGATCTAGATATAGTCACAGTGTTGTCTGAGAGGGAGAGGAGAAAGCTATGCAGTCTCTTCCTGCCTTGTGATGTAAAGCAGATGCGAGCTAGAGAAGAATAGCATGGAGCAACTTCTCCCTCCCTCTGCACACTAGGAAGTCTGGTCTGGAAATACAGCTGTTTCAAGAAATACAAAGTGGACATTTGCAAAGCTAAGAACTCTGCCAATGTAAGGAGGTGATGAAATAATTTTTATTTTTCCTTATATACAACTAGGTAAATTATTTCAGAGAATGATTTTTAAAAAAAAATAAAAGCCATGATAGCAAGGATGAACCACGTTTTGAAAAGCAGAGCTGAAAAAACGTTATTATTTTCCCGTCTTTATCTCCAAAGTAATGGTCTCCATCCATTACAACTTAAATACATCTGAAACCTCTCATTATGGAAATTCAGGAAAAAAGAACATACGAGTCAGTAAAAAAACTTGATAAGGTTAAGAAAATGGAAAAAAAAAATATATGGAAAAATGCAAACTGTTATAAAGATTTCATGTTAACCTAAGCATTTGGATGACTCAGTATTAGTTGAACATCATACTGCAATTTGCTCATCAGTATAGTTTTGCTTCCTATATTACTCATGCAAAATGATAGACCATCATGCAGCAATAAACCTGCACATACCTATTTACAATGCATATCGGCAATCTAGATGTATGGTGTGGTTTTTTTCCACTTAGTGAAATTTATTTCTGAAACATTCACTTGTTACTTGAACTGGATACTTCAGCTGCTGTATTTTCACATATGTCTGACCAGAGTTATATTTAGCCATCATCAAAGAAGGCCATTACTTGGGCTGTCAGGCTAGTAAAGGCAACAAAATATGGCAGGAGGATAGCAGATCTGAGGCATCACCCTCTCTACAGAGGGCAGGGTGCTGACGGTAATGAAACTAGCTGGCAGTTTATGGGGCACATGCTTGTGTAGCTGCTTTCCTCTAGTCCTTCCACAGCCCATGGAGAGAGGCACTGAGCAGGCAATCAGTTGCCCTGTGGTCACAGGAACAGACAAGCACCTCTTATGTCCTCTTCTACTCAATGTCCCTACATTGTTCAAAGGCATGGGGTACGAACATCTGACATTTGCAGAGGCTGAGATACAGGCACAGCTGGCTTGTTGCTGGGGCAGTGAGTTCACTTCAAAGAGGCTATCATGCCAACGGGTAGGGGAGGGAGGACAGAGAACAGCAGCTGTTCTGCTTCAGCAAAATTTTACTATTCATTAGATGAAGGCAAAATAAAGTATTTTATCTTTGCTCTCAAGGGGGCAAAATTCAATTTTTCCAACACTGCTGAGTAGCGCTAAGATGTGGCACACCTAAACTAATGAAGTCAAGAAAACTGTTGCATATTTAAAACACACATTATCTACACTTGGTTAATATCCTATTCAGGGATACTTTGTATCACTGTATAATTACAAACCTATAAAATCTCCATTAAATTCACACCAGTAAACATTTCTTTGAACTGTGTGAAATAAAGCATTTTGATGTATGCTATTCTCAGCATTTATCATAGATATTAGAAATATATTCAGTAGACTAGATTACAAAAAAAGTTGTAATTCCACAAGAAACAAAGTAACAGGGTGTTTAATTGCCTCAGACCAATAAAGGAAAAATGATGGCAGAATCAATTAAAAATATATTAAATAAATGTATTTTAAGTGGCAGCACCCCACCTTCATTTTAATGCATATTTCCTTGGGTTTTATGAGCTTGCTAGTTTTACATCAGAAACTGTGGGATATAAAGAGATAAACTACAGTCATTGCCTTATGAATTCCAATATAGGCTAGAAGGTAAAACCAGCACATAAACCCCATAAAATATATCATATACCTTTTGGAGGGGATTAGAATTTTTCTTCAAAATTACTTACCACTTTTTCTCTACCCAAAAAAATTTTGATTTTAAAAAAGTCTTCTCTAAATGAGAAGCACTGAAATGGCTGTTTCCTAAAGCAATGAATATTTAAAATGTTCCTGGAAAGTCCTGATAAATGACAGGGATCATTTGTGAGTGTCAATTCTTTCTCAGTCTCTTCTGCTTTAGAGACCTTGGAACCTGATTTTTTTAATTGCTGTATGCCAAAAAAAAGGCCTTATGACAAGTATAATGATCCACCCAGACTGCCGCTAGTTCTGAATTAGTAAGAACAAAGAGGAGTGGAGGACTTAGTTAAGAAACCTGTCTGAGTCTTTTTGTCACTGGGGCACAGAAAACATTTGGGTTTGTACTTTTGTTGGACAGATGCAGACAGATGTTCTAATTTCCCAGAGGATGTCAAGTCCACGGACCCATTTTCATTGTATCACAGTCACAAGCTACAAAATTTCAAAATTATGGCAGATCTTTCTCTGATATGCTCTCTCCATTAAAATATTCAAGACATACAAGATGGAACATTAAGATTTTGTGCAAAGGGAATATCTGGAATCAAAAGGCTCCTCCCATACCTCTTCATGGTATCAATGACAGATGCAAACTTCTACCTTTCAAACTCTTACTTATATTAAAAATGAATTATTTTTCTTTTTTTTTAAAGACAAATACCATGATATTTAAAAATCAGAGAAGAATCATATGTGAGAATATTACGTGTAAATGTATAAATATATATAATTATTTACAGAAATAGACACACATCCAATCAACAACGGACCTGTAGCTTTATCCAGTAACAATATATCTGCAAAATCATGATTTAGTAGCTCAGCACAAATATTGAACACTGAATACTCAACCTTCACAAGGAAATATCCACATACAATGTGATTATGTTGTTTTATTAAATAGATGTAGGGAAAATAATTAATTAAACAATTGGTATATTTCACAAGCAGGAAACGAGGCCACATTTGAGAAAGACACAAGGGTTTCTGAAGTATTCATGCAGACATCATTAGGATTTAAAACAGAAGAATACCACCATGAAAACAAAAAAAGCATGAATGAGCCCCAAAAGTGCAGGGCATAACTCATCCATCTTCTTTAAGACCTTAGATTTAAGCTAAAGGCAGTCAGTGCAAGACTTCGTAGCTTTCTTGAGAAGAAATACAGTCATCTTCATAGCAATCTGCTCCCTTCCTTTTCTCCCTTCTCTTCTTTCACAAAACAAACAAACCTACCCAAGAAGTCCAAATATACTCTAGCAGTAAATCTTTTTAAAAGATAAGATTATGTCTGAAATCAGTGTATATTATACTCCAGAGGTTTTCAGCAACCTATGTAAAAAGTTTTGGTTGGTGTAGTGTCATGACAGCTACAGGCTCAGCTGCCAGCTACAACTTCCTAGTTCATAAACGGATATACTCAGTGTCGTTCTCAAAGACTGATGCCTTCAGGGTAATGTGTGTCCAAATACTGCTGTACTGCTGCTGACTATTTTATAGAGCAACAGTGGTATCACTTCTAGCACAAGACGGACATTTTGCTCTTCAAGCTAAACATGAAGGAATGCAATTGCAAGACAGAAAGGCCAGACACTATACAGTAGATCACAATCCAAGGCATTATGGTATGTAGTGAAGAATATGGTCTCCTTGCCCTTTACTGAATACATATTGAACCACTGAATTGAAGGCTATCTCCTGCTTCTTAGTGGTAGGAGAAGGAAGGGACTCCTTTTTTTTAAGTGTAAAAATATTTTTCCTTCTTTTTCTAAAAAGAAATAATTTTTAATTAGATTAAGATACTTTAAATTTAAAAATTACCCTCAAATTTCAACAAGAAGCAGTAGCATTAGATTTGGATGACACCATCACAAGAACATACATAATTCAAGCTATAGCTGAAAAAATAACTCTGCTGTAAAATATATATTCATTGTACATATATAATTCAGTTTGCCAAGTGTAAATATTACAAGATGTTTTATCACTGATTGCTGTTCTAATAATGTACCAAATGCCAGCTTTGAAATGAAATATTCACAACAATACAATTAAAATGACATCCCCACTCCCAAAATAGAAAAAGTCTGTAATAAATAAATGAAAATAAGTATTCCTGGTGCCTTTGTCCAGTTCTTTTTTTCCCATATGGTATCTTATTTGTCATATGGAGGCTGCAAAAATACCCTTTTAGAGAATAAATTAGAAAAATGAAGCATAAACAATAAAGCCTGCTCAGCAGTCATATTTTCCAGGGCTCTGTAGGGTAGCTGCAGGAATTTTCCATGCTGTGAGTGTTAATGAGACCCTCCATAGGCACCATTAATACATAAAAGCAATCACCTATAACTCACCTTTTCAAATCTGTACTTCCTGAATTTAGTAACTGGAAGCAAAATAGGAAGCATCATGCAAATACCATCCTCATTTACTGATATGCAACCATTAGCCAAAAAGGGGCTGACAGCAGAAAAGTTACCATAATATATAAATGCTTCAATAATCAAGCAGAGAGTCCAGAACCACTTGGAGAATATGTACAGTTTTGAAGACTACAAAACTGTCCCTAAACATATGGTTTCCTGATGGAAGAAAACATACTTATAGGAATTACTAATTAGCTAAAACTGGCTGGATTCAAGATACTTAGGTACTTAGAACAGAATGAGTATCTAACCAAACTCTGTAATGACAGTAATCTGGCATGAAGAAAACTTATACAAACGTTATACAGCTTATTTCCCAGTTGTGACTTATCTTTTATAACATTTATTTAAATGAAAGGGGGGGGGGGGGGGGGAATGCAAATTTTCCACATGGATGCCTTGAAAGTTCTGGTTAACAGTTGCCAACATGAGGCAATTGTCACTAACCAGTACCTCACATGAGCAAGTTTCCAAACCAGGCACTGGACTTCAGCCAAAGACAGCTCCACCAACCTGTGAAGGACCTCAAGCTTCTGATAGGAAGTCCCTCATATCTATTCCATTTATGAATTGCCAACGCCCCAGGCAAAGACATGTGTGTGGGGTCTGTCAGTCCCTAATACTTGACAAATTTTAAAGTGAAAGAATATTACTTCATTCTGCCAAAAATGAACAGCTTAGGATATTACTTGCTATATTTAGTGACAGAAACATGAAACAATAACATGCCTGATAGCTACCTTGCACTCTGGTGTGTGTTCAAAGTGATTTCTCTGTTCCAGTTACTGGCAAGTTTCTACATAATTTGAACAGATACCCAGAAATGAGATGCATTCTTTTAAACAAGACCCACTTATACCACAAAATGAACACTGACTTGTGGTAAAAGCTTGCTTTAGGTCACCCTTTCTCAGCTGCATTTATGCTTCTGATGGTGTAAATTAACCCTTAGGTTTCCCACAGTTCTCACTACCAATAACTGATTGAAGCAAGACATCCTGTATCAGTTAAGTCTTTTTTGGTAAAGTGCTATCCATTGACAGGTAAAAATACTTTTTTGAATAGTACTACCTGTTGGATGAGACCAAGCATGCAATTTGGGCTGCAGTTCTAAGCTGAACATACCAAATACATACCAATTGTATCCCTCAAAGCTGGCTTTCTGAGACGTTAGTTCTGTCTCTTTCCTACTCTTTTCCTGGCTTTAATGCCCATCAGGCCCATCACTGAGTAATTTCAGCACACTAAGTTATCAAAGGCACTTTTATTTTGGTGGCCAGGTTAGTTTCCTGATGCCTTAGTGTGCTGCAAGAGCTCAGTCAGCATCTGATGTGAACTGAAGCATTTGAAAGAGAGTAGTAAGTGAATAGGGTGAAGGAAGACGGCAGCCAGCAGTTAAAGGGGCTTGGCTGCTACCACGCTTATTTGCACAATGAAATGCACTTCCTGAGTGCACTTCACTTTCACAGAAGTGAAAAATCACTGTGGCTGTACATGAGATTTTTATCCTTAAACTTAAATATGACTTCAGAAATGAAAGCTCAACATGACCAGAAATGTGTGTTTGCAACCCAGAAAGCCAACAATAACCTGGGCTTCATTAAAAAAAGCATGACCAGCAGGTCAAGGGAGGTGATTCTCCCTCTCTACTCCACTCTCATGAGACCCCACCTGCAGTACTGTGATCAGTTGTGGTGACCCCAACATAAGAAAGACATGGACCTGCTTGAGCAGGTCCAGAGGAGGCCACAGAGATGATCAGGGGGCTGGAGCAGCTCCCTTATGAGGACAGGATTAGAGAGTTGAGGTGGTTCAGACTGGAGAAGAGAAGGCTCCAGGGAGACCTTATAGCGGCCTTCCAGTACTTAAAGGGGGCTACAGGAAAGATGGGGAGGGACTCTTTATCAGGGAGTGTAGTGATAGGATGAGGGGTAATGGCTTTAAACTGAAAGAGGGTAGATTTGTATTAGATACAAGGAAGAAATTCTTTACTGTGAGGGTGATGAAACACTAGAACAGGTTGCCCAGAGAGGTTGTGGATGCCCCCTCCCTGGAAGTGTTCAAGGCCAGGTTGGACGGGGCTTTGAGCAACCTGATGTAGTGGAAGGTGTCCCTGCCCATGGCAGAGGGGTTGGAACTAGATGATCTTTAAGTTCCCTATGAAATACTCATTATGCAAACACGTAACTGAAAAAAACAAATGCACCTCCTCAATAGCTCTTCATAGAATCCAAACATGATGATGGACAAACTTGAAAATGATAATTTATTTGAGATAAATGATCTATAAATGTGACTTGCTAGAATGGGGGGCCCATGACAGCAGCCATTTTCATCTGAGACTAAAATTTCTTTTTCTTCCAGTTTTAGTCTGGAATATCACCAGCAAGGAGTCACATACTGATATTTTGGTAGTTTCAGTGAGTGGTTCATATAACTGAAATATCATTTCCTCTCATCTGGATTCCATCAAATAACTCAGAAAAAAGTAAATTCCATCGATGTTCATGTTCCCAAACAGCAGTAGCTGAACTGCAGTTTTCAAAGGCAGAAGGCTTTATACACTATCCCAGTGGCATGTTAAACCACTGTGTCAATTACTATTGTAATCTACATCATCTACTACATCTCCCTCACTTTCTTTTTTTTCTCTCTCTCCCTCTCTAATTTTAATGAAAAAAGTGAAATACTGCTAGTGCCTGCCAGACAGGAAATTAGTTCAACATTAAGGACAAGTAAAATTGCACTAACACTCACTAAAAAGAACACAGCTATTTTCTGAGTTTTTCTTATTGCTTTTCTACTCTGCTGCATAGATATTTGACTAAACCAATAAATAAGCAAAGTTCAAAACAGCCTGATCCAGAGCACAGCAAAGTCAAGGGAACATGTCTCAACATATTTAAATTTAGATGTGTCTGCTACAAACTCCCATTTCAAAGCAACTCTGAATTACTGTCAACATCAGTGGTACAACTGTTATTACCATGAGAAGCTCATTGCCACAGGATGTTTTACAGACCAAAAGTCTGAAGAGGTACAAAAGCAGTCACCAGAATCAATGGAGGGTGGATATTAAATTAAATCAGAATTATTAAACAATAGAAATGTAACCTTTGGCTTAGGCAGTTCCAAAATCCTATCTGTTGGAAGTGAGATTCACCAGGGGAAGAAACTCATGATTCTCCTTCCATATGTTATAGTTTGGGCAGATTGATGGGAGTTTGTTTTGTTTTTAAATACTGTTTATGTCTTCATTCTGTCAAGAAACTCCCTTATTTCTTAAAACCCACTTACTGAAGGGAAAAAATAAAAGTAACATAGACTGACAAAAATAAACATGAACCCCATAAAGTGCAACATTTGTGATGTTTTCTTTTTTAGTTATGTTGGGTTTTCATTGATTGTTAGTGATATGGCACAAATAAATGGGGCATTCTGCTAGCAGTAGACTGCTTTTCCCTTGTAACAGATTCAGTAAATAATGTTCCACATACTGTGTCACCAAAAGCACTGGTGCTCTTCATCTGTTCTAACATTGTTTCAAAGAATTATATTCAAACATCAAAGGTTGTTTTTCTCAAACCAAATTTTGCACAGATATAAACTGCTATGGTAGATTAACCTCAACATGTCAAGTTATACATATGAATCATTAGGTTTTATTTAGTGGACATTTCTAAACATCAGCTTTCAGTGAAGTCTATGCTAATAATTTTTTTCCCTGTAATTACCCACTGAATTTATTGGAACTCATTTATTGCTAATTTGTTAAAATAAAGAATGACACTAGAGTCAGCAACTTTATGCTAAATTATACATCCATTTAATGCCTATGAATGCTGACCATGGAACTATATTTCTTGTGTTCCAAGAAACAATATTGGGATGAGTTTCTCAGGACTTCAGTTTTAAAAGGACTATTAACAGCAATATATGTTTAATCTCCCTCCATTCATATAAAAATAAAGTTTATAGATGAGAGATTACTTTTGACTTGAATTATGGCTTCTGTGATGGGTGTGACCTACTTTACTGTGTGTTCTTAATTGCCTATTTTGTCTCTTCAAGTAGAGTGAGCCAAGTAAAACCACCTAGAGCCAGGGGAAGATTATGCCTTCATAGTGACCAACTAAGCACCAAGGGACAGGACGTCCCAAAGGCAGAGAGGGATGGCAGAGCAGGAAGTGCCAAGGGGAGCAGGGCACATGTAACCAGACATCAGAGGAGAAAGAAAATTAGTAAGGCTTGAGGGGATGATTCAGAAATTTCTTCAACCCAGAAAGCCATGTAGTAGTTGAAACCAAACATGGGATGAATGAAGGACCTACTTGCAAGGACTCACTGCACATGGAATGAGTAATATTGAAACCCTGTTTATTCTGTTTTGCCTAAGCTAGCCATGTGTTTTGTTTGGTTGGGTTTTTTTCTCTATTTAGAAATAATCATCCAGTATAAACTGGTTTCATAAGCCTTTTGGTCTTTTTCAGGAGCTCCCTATAAAAAGAAGGTCAAGGCAGATTCTCTTCAAAGCTCTGGCCTTCTCAGGGAACCATGAGAACTTGCTAGAATTCTGCTATTAAATCTCATTAATATTTCAAGATTATGTTTTTATACATTTTGTAGATTTACAATTTATAGATTTACAAAATTTATGGAGATGTGCTTTATAGAGAGATTTAGGAAATTTATAAAGATAAGTTTATAGATCTATAAAATTCACAGACAAATCTTCTTGAGGTAAATGGAAGACTCTTTTTATTTATTTGATACCTAACACTTATGCCAGCTACACCTACCAGGGAGAATGAATTCCAGTTCATATTAAATTTTCTCTTTGTGCAGAATTTGCCCAGTAGAGATTATGTCTATATCTGATTTAATGGATCAGTGCTGAATGACAAAAAAAGAAGATATATAGTAATTCAAATTTCTATTATATTCAAATGAGATATTATTAAAAAGTTATTATTAAGATGATGATTACTCTTTCTAGAAAAGATATCGCTCAGATGGAGAAGAACTACCATGAATGCCACCTGAAATCTAAACAGAGGAGTAACAATAATCTACACATACCACTCAAAAATACATAGCAAACACACAGCCTCTAAAAATGACAAACATAGAGTCAGCTATATCCGGTGCTCACCGAATAACTAGAACAAAGTATGAGTACAGGTCAACTTTCTAGCTCTAGAGGAAGAGTTTAGATACTCAAGGAATCTTCAAAGGCATAATGTGGGAAAATAGGTTAAGAACAGGCAGTATTACTATTTTTAGGCACAAAGGAAATCTAAGAATATGCGTACATGTGAATCCCAACAGAGAGAGAGAGCAATGTCAAAAACATAAAATAAAGAGACTGAACACACCGATAGAATAAATGTTTTTGCCAGCATGTGAAATGACTGAGAACTACAATGATCAAAAAAACTCTAAAAAAATACTCCCATAACAGAAGAAACTACCCCACAAGTTAGAAGGACAAATAATCTAATAGTTTTTTTCCATAATTTCCATTAATGATAGAAAGTGCTGAAAAAGTGAATAATTTACCTATCACACTGGAGTTTTGTGAACTGTGCTTATTGTTCACAAAGTGCTCCAAAGTAAAAGACAGCTGCTCAGACACTGATACTGTTATTAAAATGCTTCTAACAGACTGAAATAACAAAATGGTTTTGAAGGCTCCCAAGTCAGATGACCAGACCTCCTAGTTTTGGAGTAAGTCTCCAAGTCCAGTCATGTATTTATTTGTAGGCTTTGTTACTGGTTTATGTACAGTCTACTCATCCTGTTCTGTTTCCATTTCTCTTTTCCTTGTGCTTCCCTAACAGTTCTTTAATTCTGCGGATTTGGGGCTCAGCTCTAAGCGAGTAAGTTACCACAGAATTACGTATTTTTTCCTATCTGTCCACCAGCCTCCTCTCCAATTTGTAACAAAAAAAAAAATCTGGCTTATCAATCTCATTGTAGTTTAGTTTAAATAAGGATAGTCCACTTAAAGCAGTATCCTGTCTGACAATGGCCAAAAATTGATGTCTAGGGAAAAGCATAATGACAGGGTAGCTGTGTATTCAAACTACCCTAGAAAACTTTTCTACCTTTGAGTGATTTTCAATCAGGAGAATCCTGAGCCAAAAGTGATATATTTGTATCTTGGATTTCCTTCATGAAGGAAAAAAGGAATTGACTCTTATATGATTGCATTGCCTATCCTCACAGATCTATCTCTTTGAAAATTTTATTTTTTTGAACAATTTTTACCTAATTTAGCAGAGGAATATGAATTGTGAATGTATTAAGCTTCATGGTGTTAAGCTTTTGCAAATGTAAGGAAAATCAGAAGCGGGGGAAAGGAGACAAATTAATAACCCTCATGGAAAAAGATTATAATCATTCTCTGTTCCATGTGGCCTGTGCTGTGGCCAGAGGAGCCATGGCATAGTTCCTCTCCCTCTACAAGCCTAGGTAGGAATTCACAACACAGTGGTGGGTATTATACAGTGTGTTAGATGGAAACTAGAAGTACTATGGAGTGACAAAGCAGTGGCAACCTGGGGAAGACATAGAGTTATTGTTGTGGGAGACAGCAAAGAACTGAGCATACCACAGTGGGAACGATGATGTGGGGAAATGGGGAGGAAGCTGAGATGTCTAGATGGATATATTGTGACTTTGCAGGAAACCTGGCTTCTAGTTCCGTGTGGCACGTGAGTGCAACAAAGACAAATGTCTTCCCCTCAGTCTACAGTGGAAAAAGCAGAAGACATCAGTGTTGAAAGAAGGGAAGGAAATAAAATGTAGTAGTGGCAGAATGGAGAAGGCAAGCAGTTGGTACAGTAAGACAACTCCAGAGCAGTCAGTACAGTAAGACAATTCCAGAGCTACCTTTTCCTACTATTTGAATAAAAAGCCTGCTAATTTAAAGTGGATGGAAAAGTATTTAAAAGCCAAATTCTTCATGTTAGGATTTTCTGCCTGATGCAAGGCTTTAGCGCTACTTTGTGACAATTTTTAGAATAACAACAAAAAAACTTAAAATACCAGCTAAAATAACAATCCTTCCTCACATTTTGTGGTCCAACAGCTGCCTGCATAAATGGCTTCCCCGGTATAAAACATAACTATGGATCCATAGCACAGATGATGATAAAAGCTAAAATATCTCTCAGGATCAACTTCCAAATTGTTATCAGAATTTTTTAGAAAAAAATAATTTCTACTGAAAAGATATTTCTAACATTTCATAATTTGTTTTCATTTGAACAGAAAAGAATAAAAATTCTCACAGACAACAAATTCCAAAAGTATTTCAGCTAGAAATATAAAAACAACCATTTTGAACTATTTTAATAAAGAAGTAAAATTAGCCCAGAATGAGATAAGATCAGCAAATTGATTCTAATCTGAAATTGCTATCTTTTCATATCAATTATATTTTTCATTTTTTTAAACCTTCTCTTAGGTTTTAGAAAATAACCTTAGGTCTGTATGCCATGAGGCCTGCATGGGGAGTTCTAAGAGCCTCCAGATACTTTATGTCAACAGTTTTTTGATCTACAAACAGTTCTTTCATTGCACAGAGGTGTTAACTCTTCTCATTAAAGACCACAGTACAAAAATTTGCATTTGTACAATTATGTACTTTCAAAATACTGCCCTTCTTGGATTTTGTATATATGCTGCTAAAGGCAGAAACCCAGCATAATTTAAAGAGATGCACAGAATTATGTGTTAATAAGAACAGTGCAGTGACTTGTGGCTCAGTACCTGATTTGTTCTCTTGAGGATCTAAAAGTTTGTCCTGGTTTCGACCAGGACGAAGTTAACTTTCACTGGAGTATTTCACACCCTGTGATGTCATGCCCAGGGCTATAGGGGGGCGGGCTCTCGCGGGCAGGGGTGGGATTTTTGGGTCCGGCCCGGGTGTGTGTTGCTGTGGGGGTGGTCGCTGTGCTCGGTAAGCCACTGCTGCATTTTACCCCTTTCTTTTTGGACTCACTATTGTTACTGTTGTTCTCTTGTTATATTTAGTAAATTCTTTCTTTTTATTCAACCTACGAATTCTCTTCTTTTTGTCCCTCCCCTATTTCACTGGGCGGGGGGGGGGGGGGGGCGGGGAGTGGAGGTGAACAGCTGGCCTCGTGGGGTCTGGCTGCCGGCTGAGTTCAAACCTCCACAGTTAAAACAGGTTGGCATGAATCACAGAATCATCGAATGGTTTGGGTTGGAAAGGACCTTAAAGATCATCTAGTTCCAACCCCCCTGCCATGGGCAGGGACACCTTCCACTACATCAGGTTGCTCAAAGCCCCGTCCAACCTGGCCTTGAACACTTCCAGGGAGGGGGCATCCACAGCTTCTCTGGGCAACCTGTTCTAGTGTTTCATCACCCTCACAGTAAAGAATTTCTTCCTTGTATCTAATACAAATCTACCCTCTTTCAGTTTAAAGCCATTACCCCTCATCCTATCACTACACTGCCTGATAAAGAGTCCCTCCCCATCTTTCCTGGAGCCCCCTTTAAGAACTGGAAGGCCGCTATAAGGTCTCCCTGGAGCCTTCTCTTCTCCAGGCTGAACCATCCCAACTCTCTAATCCTGTCCTCATAAGGGAGCTGCTCCAGCCCCCTGGTCACCTTCATGGCCTCCTCTGGATGCACTCCAACAGGTCCCTGTCCTTCTTATGCTGGGGTCGCCACAGCTGATCACAGTACTGCAGGTGTGGTCTTATGAGAGCGGAGTAGAGAGGGAGAATCATCACCTCCCTTGACCTGCTGGCCATGCTTCTCTTGATGCAGCCCAGGATACAGTTGGCTTTCTGGGCTGTGAGTGCACATTTCTGACTCATACTCAGTTTTCCATCCACTGTTGCTGATGGGCTTGGCCTTGGCCAGCAGCAGGTCCGTCTTGTGGCCAGCTGGCATTGCTCGTATCAGATATGGGGGAAGCTTCTAGCAGCTTCTCACATAAGGCACCCCTGTAGTCCCCCCGCTACCCAAACCTTGCCACGCAAACCCTATACAGCAGTAGATGTCCAATCACTGACATGGAAAAAAACTTTTACTAATGTTGGCCAATACATACTCAATTTTCTGTGCTTTCCTCTCTTTGAAACAAAAAAAAAGTTTGTCCTCTGGACCTCATTCTTCTTCCTTGCATACCAATATAGGTCAGTTTGTTCACAGCAGTTGACTCTTTTACATTATGTGTTCCCTCTGAATCAGTCTCCTCCTCATCATCACTATGCTCTGTTTTCTTTCTTTCCTTGTCTGTCATTATAACATCATTACAGCTCAGTCAATGTATATGGACACTCAAAGCGTTAGAAATATTCAGTGGATTAGATCAGCTAGTCATATTAATGACTAGAGACACCACTGCTGTACTTACCAATTATTGTGATGATATAATGCACTTCATTTAACACAAACAAAAAAATACTGGTGTGGATTTGATACATACAAAATATTTTCACATTTGCAATGTTTCACCTTTTTTAATTTGATCTGAAATTTATCTGTTCTATAGATATAAAAATGGTTTCAGCAAAAATATATTTCAGAACTACAATTTTTATTAATATTAAAATCCCTTACAGTAAAGTTGAACTAGCCTTGGTGGTAATTTTTGAAAGACTGATACATTACAAACAAGAAAATATCTAACATGGATTACAAAGCAACATGGATATCACATATGAACTGCATTATATGTGACCCAGAGACATAGTAAACAAAGTGCTAATATATTACTTCCAAAAAGCTAGATTCATTAATCAAGAGACAAAGCTAATTCCGTGCCAATACAAACAGAGGCAGATTGATGTTATGAAAAGAAGGTGCTCATGTTAAAATGGGAGTCGTGATCTTATGACATAAAAACCCATCCATTAGGATTCACAGTAAAACCATCGATCTAATTTCAGGAGACCTCACCTTAGACATAAACCCCACTGCAACACATAAAATGTCACTGGTTTATCCTCTAAGTAATCCAGCTCCATCAGGAGACTGGATAGTAGTTTTAATAAAATGGGACTCATAAGTTTTTATTACTTTTATAATGAATGCTTTTCAGTTTTATTGGCTCTTGGAAGGAGTAATTTAGCTTCTCTATTTAAACATGACTTTTTATCCTTCAAAACTTGCAGGTTTCAACGTTAGATTTCTAACATTATAAATATAAATGCAGATATTTAGGTTTTAATAAAGGTATGAAGTTTTTTTCACCAATATATACAATATATGATTTTGAAAATCACAGAAAAAGGAAAAAAGATTTAATCATTTTTCTAGACTGATACAGCTAACATCATTTTTTGAGAATAGAAGAATATAAGCTTTACAAAGTGGTTATCAGTGATCACACTGAGTTAGGTAATATATACTGTTATACATCAATTTCGGTGTTTCTCTTGCTCTTAAAATTTTCCTGGAAAAAGCATTATAATATATTTCCCACATATTAATATCACGGTCCTTACTGACATTAGTAAGAGTTTTACCATCGATTTCTTACATCACAAAATGGAAAGATGGGACATCCACATTTTTCTATGAAGTGAACCAGGAGACCGATACTGATTTCAAGGGGAAGAAAAAAAGGAATTTCTGTTCTGTTCTTTTTTTCTTTTACCATGGTTTAAATAGTTAAGCATCAGAAATTTAAAAATACTGCTTCTGAAGTGCTGTCTAATTTTTTTCTGGAGTTTTGGACTAGACAGGGAAGACGTGCTCTGATATCATAAAAGTGTGTTTTGTTCTCTGATTCTATTTGTTACAAAGGAAACGGGAGGAGAACAATATATTCGTACAGTCTGTTTTTAAAATTGTGAGACATCTTTAATAAGTAGTGAAATTCTGGCATCACCACACATGTTCTAGTAAACAATTGACTGAGGTAAATTGGCAACCTGAAATTCTACTAATTCATTTATAGAAGGCAAAGTTGTCAAAGCTGTCAGGTATAGTCTGCTGGTATAAAAACCATGAAAACTTACTTTTTCCCCCTGCTCTTTGCTGTATATCTGAGTGACATGATGTCAGTAAAGTGTTTACAATAAGCTGAAGAAATGTTTACAAACGGCTTAAGCTTTAGCTTTAAAAAACTAAACAAAATTTTTTTTCATTTTGTTATAAGTAAAGGGGGCATGACACAAAGAAACAGCAATTTGCAACAACTGCATGCAAAACTGGCAATAGGCTGGCTAGTTAAAGACATAAATTAGAGTGGCATTCACAACTACACAAGTTGTAATAGGAGCTGGCAATGGAAGCTGATGCATCCATGCCTGCCACGTCTGAAATAATGGTGAGCAGCTGCATGTGTAACTTCCAGACAACACATCAGAGTACTCTGGCATTTATGTATGACATGAAAGCAGAGGGTCATTTATAAAGCACTCATTAGCTGGTTATGGATTTTCTAAGATTATAGAATCAAAAAGTACATAAGAAAGAAAAATGTTAAAATCAAAGTTTAGTAAAGCTTCACCCTGTTGGCCTTCATGAGGAAATCCCAGATTTCATACTTTTTTTTTTTTTTAATTGTAGCTGGCTGTAACTGAAATTTGGAGGTTGCTAATATGTTATCATTACTCAAATAATTAAGCTTGGGAGCAATAGATTTTTTTAAATTAGCTATCTCAAAGCAAGTACCATTATAATCATCTAATTATCCTTTGAGGCAGCTTTATGCATAAATGCTTTAAACATTCATTGCTTTTCTACTGGGGGCTATGCCTTGGTTTATATACTCTACAAGAAAATAAAATTAGTGTTATGCACTAAAGAACAGGTGTGAACAAAAAATATCAGAATGTCAAATGCTGCAATTTTAAGTCTATGTTTTTCTTTCAAGACTTCTTAAGGTTTGAACCAATTCATCCATCTAAATGAAATATTTTTTTTAAAATCTTTGTTTTTCTGGTTGATTTATGTCATTTACAATCGCTACACCTGCTTCTTCCCCACAAGACTGGAAAAATGCCACCAAATGATTGAGCTACACAACTGTTAATAAGTAGCCTTTAAGATTTTCGTATACATCTGTCTTATACTTAATAAACCAGTCTTTCAGCAAAACTGCAGAAAAAGTCTCTCAGCTATTTTTAAGGATAGTTGGTGTATCTCCTCAACAAAAAAGCATGTTGGACTGTGGCATGGTAAAGCACAACTTAGCTAGAGGGGGTATCAACAGTGAAAATGCAGAAGCACACATTAGCAGCACGCCTGCTGCAGACTTGGTACATGTTGGGGATGCTAGCCAATAGCAAAGCATGTGCCAGCATGTTTTTATTAATACTGCTACTTTCAGCAGATTCAGGAAAAGCTGAAAGGAATCTATTCATTGGTGTGGCAATCAGACCTTCATGTTGCTATATACATGCCCCAAGAGCTTTCCATAGTCTCATTTCACTTGATGAAGGCTTGATATTTTAGTTACGTAACAAGGATTACCATGGATTAACACACAACATGTACCTGTTTCAAATTAATAATGCAAACAAATTAACCCAAATAAGTATTTTAGTACTCACTTTGTGTTTTTAAAGACTACATCCGATAATACCTTTATGAACCTATAATTTGACATAGCATGATCATTTTTCTGTATTAAATATAATGCTCTCTATCTTTGCACTTCTTTCATACAATTTAAAATCTCCTGGAATTGAGATACCAGTAGATTTTAGAATCATTTAAATATTTTGTTTCAAGATTAATCATTAGATCCACTATCGCTATTTTTGATTAAAATGTCATCTAAATATGAGAATTAGCTTTGGTTTAAAAAATACTTTCTTCCTAACTGGCAGTAAAACAAGGCAAATGTTCTTAAATAACAGATATATTAGGATGTATATTTTTTTGTTCTCAGATCACCCTCACTATATCACACTTCAACTTTGCTCACATATTTGCATTTTTTTCTCTTTTCTTTACTTTTCGCCAAGATCCTGGTAATGAGTATTCCTTCACCACTCCTAGAATTTTGACAGAATTCATTGACTTCTGAAATTCACATTCTTTTGCAATCAAACTGCCTCACCTGCATATTCTATAACTACTACTCTTGTGTCTTAAAGCTAACAGCATGTTTTAAGAACTATAAAGGGTACCAGATACACCTCACAACTCCAACATGCCGGGAATCAAAACTAGATAACTACTTTTTTTACTGGCTGTTCTATCTATTAGAAGGCCCTCCCCAGGAAAAGTCTCGTCCAAAGGACACATTCTGAAAATCTCAGCGCTATCAGGTTTGAAAGACCATAATCAAAAATTAATGTCTATTAAAGTCTTATCTGCTATCCTCCTGAAATTTAACTCTGAGAACAGAAAAATAATCCTAGTTTTGTTAGCTGACATATAACAGCTCTAGAAATAAAAGAGACAAAATTGTGATTTGTGAATAGACAGATTATAATACAGCTGATATTAAAAAATTCATTAAAATATGCCTTTACTATAGACGTCTTTTCTGCCTAATACAATTTTATTCATTACATATATTCTACATAAAGGAAGGTGAACATTTCACTGTAATCAAAGAATAGCTCAAATTTTAAAAAGGCCTATCAGAAAAAAGTTACTCAGAAGAGAGATCAGTCAACTTCAAAATGCTTAACTTAAACATCTAATATCCAAACACTTAAATAAGAAATTTGAAAATAAATTTGGAGTCCATCAAGTAATGCAGTGTTCTGGTTTGTTCTTTTTATAGAGAGAAATACATTTTTTACTTAATAGAGACCAATCTTCTGCCATTATTATTTATATCAAGTCTTTATAATATTGATAAACAGGTGTACAGAAATTGCATTTGAGAGGCAAGTAAAGCATGTCAAAACTACAAAAGATACTTTTTCAATGTGATTCTTGCATGATAATTATGTAACCTCTGTAGTGAGTTAGAGCAATAAAATGGACAAATGCGCACAGTCTTTCAAAGTATTAGACTGATGAAAACATTTCCTCACCAATTTACCATAGCACCAGAAAAACTGATCCAGATGAAAACACAAGACTTCTCTTGATTCAGTTTGACACTATCTTAAAAAAAGTAGTTTGGATGTAACAGGAACATGTTGCTGACATGTTCTATCTCTGGAATTTTAAATAGAATAACAAAATAAAATTAATAAAAACTGCATTTTGTTCAATTGCTAGGAAAAAAATATGAGAAAATAATTCCTATCTAATTCAATTTCATTCTACAAGATTTGTAAAACCAAAATAATTGTCAAAATCATATACCAGCATCTGAAGCTGGTTTTTTGATTGCTTGGTTGGGTTTTTTTACATTAACTATATTCAGGTGATATTTACTTCAGATACGCAAATCAAGTATTCTTAAAGTTTTGGTCTCCATAGTTTCATCTCTTAATGAAATAAATGCCCAAAAGCAAACATTTGTCAATGTTCTGTCACTCCTCTATTTTAATAAAGAATTTTTATAAATCAAATATTCTGTCTTATACTTTAATTATCTAGCAGAGATAGAAAAGCTTGTATGAACACCCATTTACATTCAATCCATATACCTGTCAAAGTACTTCATGAACATAAATGTATTCCTCATGAGAGAAACACAGACCTGTTGAGGATGTGTCTGTAAGACTTATATGCTTTCCTGTATTTCCTAAATCCTGAGAAACAATTGAGGGGTGATCTTTCCATCAACACACGTATCGATATCGGAACTTGAAAAGTAACTCCCTTTTGAAAACAAAATAGAAAAATTTTTCTTCAACATTTTACAACTTTACAAAACACTGTATCTCTACTCAGCTAGACTTCTGATACACATCTCAACCCATGAATGAGGACCAATATCTAATTAAATAACTTCATTTGGGAGTTAAAATCTGATACACACAAATGCCTGAAAACTGTCAAGCTTGGCTGGCCAAGGTGCATGGAACAGGAAATAAAAGTCCTTTTTTGGCTGTATGAGACGTGGATGCCAGATTACATGTGTCTATTTTCATTTAATTTTCTAGCTAGCTAGTCATATCCATAGGGACAGAATGAATATTGAAGATTAAGAAATACCTTTTAAATCCTTACTTTTAAATAAGTATTTAAAATATATATGAATACAGAAAAAAAATTTCCTGAATTATTTTTTTAAAACTAACTGTATGATGTCCACACGATGCAAGAGATTATTTTGTTGCTAAAGGTCAAATACAGGTAACTGAAACAGCTGGAGAGAACACAAATGCTGTAGTTTATCATGGGTTTGCCTGGACAGCTAAGCGTGGCTTTCTTCTTGATCAATTGAACTTGGAAAGACAGTACATCGGAGGGGGTTTAATACCACCTTCCTTAGATATCTATTCCAGGATGGGACAATTGCCCTTTGAGTGAGTTCTTCCTCTTAATAAAGCAAACCTAGGTGATTATTCTAGACTATTTTGGTCACAGATATGTATTCAACTGGGTAAGGAATAGAGATGTCAAATACTTGGCTACTAATTAAAATCAGTATTTTTGTTAAAATGCAAAAACAAGCATCAGGACCCTGAGCAGACATACAGGCTCTGCTACCTCTTTCCCTCTCATGTGGGTTTGGCAGCCCAGAAGCATGTCCATGGACATGGCCAGCTCTGGTGGAGTGTCACCGTGGGTCCTGAAGCTGTGGAAAGCTTTGTGGGGTCCCCCCTCATTTGCTCTTAAACTGGATACCAAGTTCAAGCAAGGTTTGAGGTTGCAGCATAACCTATAACTCATTAAACTGAAAAACAAATGGTTAATTGGGGGGGGTGTGGGTGTGGGTGTGGTGTTTATATTTTTATCAATTCTCCTTTAATAATTTTCAGTGTTAAGATTTTCATAAAAAACTGCCATTGTACTTCGGTGATTTGTTCCATTTTCATTAAATCCATATGAATCATCCAATTACCCCGCTCCCTACTATTGGTCAAAGTAGTTCCAACTAATTGACAGCTTTCTTCCAGGCTGTATGTGCTTCTGGAAGCTTTACATCTCATGAAGTGGAGGTTGTCCTTATCTGCCTCACCGAGATTATCTACAAGCTGTGGGCTATTTGTGTCACCAGCACACCACAGGTTAACAATGACAACCACCACTAACACTTTCCTGATGGATTGTCCTGATGGATCATTTGGGACCTCCTTGAAAGAGCCAAGGGCAAGCTGACAGATAAAAATCAGCAGCAATTGATTTTCAGCAGAATCTTGAAAATCAGAGACATACATCTCACTTGTCTCTTCAGATACACAGACTATGGTTCTCCTAGTATGCACTGCAAAAGAAAATACCCATGAAGGACTGGTGGATTCACTCCATACTTAAAGAACCATGAACTGCTATATTTTATCTTTGAAAACAAAAGCATGCTGCGTTACCAGCTGTTTCAACCCACCAGTATGTACCCGAACTACTTTTATTGAAGGTGGTAACATATTAAAGGTTTGACCTTTGGAAACTGACTTGGGGATTATTCACACCAACCACTTTATACGCTTCACTTGCATATGTATCCCAGGCTTCCTATATAGCCATTGAAGCACAGTTGCTTCTGTCTTCAAGCAGCACAATCACATTTATTATCAAGCCAAATGTATCTGACCCTTACATGGATGTGAGGAAGAACAGGAGGAACTTTAAAAGTGAACTCAGTGGCCAAATGGTATTTGCCTTGAAGACTGTAAAGTTACAGCAAAAGATGGCAAACTTGCAGCAGCATCTCCTCACACAGTAACAAGTAGCATGGCGAAACAGAAGACATACACTTCATAAAGGAATACTCAGCAAAAATTAATTTTTAGAAACTGAAGTGCTAGAGAATGTTCCCAATAAGATGTTGCCCTGTACTACATTACTATCACATGCTTCATTGGCATAATTTAGACATTAAAAATCAGACTTAATTCTATCAAAACCAGAAAGACTGCAGGCAAAGAAATGTTAAACCCTGCCTATGCACTTGTAATTTTTCTATGTGATCCAGACTGTTTTACAGCTTGTTTCATAGTAACTGTAGGAGTCTAATAAGCAATCACTGTTCTATGGCATTAAAACATCTTCTCTAGTAACTGTTGAGGATGTTAAAAATACTAATAACACCCACCCAGCAGAGAAGTCTCAACCTACTCAAGCCTAGAAAGGAGCTCACTCCTGTTCTTCAAAACTAAAAGTGATAATAACACAGACAAGGAAGAAGTTTCTTGCATTTTTTCTATCTTGAAATGTATACTCTAAATTCATGTTATGTTTCCCAACATGCAAAAATGAAACTAAGTTATTAAAAAGGAAAACTGTCTATGAAAACCCAAGATAAAAATCTTAAAAACTCTTAAAGATATTTCTATATAAAAGTTATGTTCTTCTAAAATAATAATTCATAAAGAGAAAAAATTCTTCAAGATGTAGACATTTCATTATCCTTGTATCCAAGTACAAGTCACTTCTCAATAGTTATTCCAGTATGTGACATCATTCTCTTATTTCAGTTTAAATCCTAAATTTTATAAAATCATAAAAATAAATTCAGAAATCCATATGAGTACAGGCCCAAACATAAAATATACTTTCCTCTGATGTTTTCTGTTTAATAATGACTTTAACAATGTCATAAAAAGACAGGAATTCAACTAATTGTGCATGCATGACATTCATATGATATAATACGTTCTGTTAGAAACAGAAACCACACATGATCAACTGTAAGTGCTCTAGATGAAAATAAAAGCAAGCCAAACTGGTCCCCCATGGAGGGCAGAAATAAGCACTGAAGTTACACAAGATGAGGAGCCATATGTGGAGGCTCAGCCAGAAAGCTGAATAGAGAAGTTCCTAACATAACTATATTATTGGTGCAATCTTTGAGCTTTACAATTATGGGATCCAGAGATTACTATAAATAAATATACAGCATTATGGGATTCGACAGAGATAAGAAATAGTCAACATGCTATTTAGAGTCCTCATAGATCAATTTCTACTGTGCTTCTATAAGTCTAATAATTATGACCTTGCATAAAGTTTCACAGTAACTAAGAGAATTAAACAGAAGGCTCTTAATAACATTGAGCACATTTGAATAATGTCCAGTTAGGCACCAGGTTAGGTGCCTAATTCAGAAACAGGCATAAGCTTTTATTCAAAGACATACCCAAAGTTAAATCCCTACACAAATACATATCTGCAGAAACTGTTGCTTGTCATGCCCAGTAAAATATGCCACGACTGCTGTGACAGGTCTGTGTTGTATACCGTGGTAGCCTCCAAAAGACCAAACAGCTGAAGCACTTTCAGTGTCAATGTTTAGCTGATGAGCAACAGTCAGTGTATTGAGAGGTTTGGTTACCAGGGCAGTGAGAAGCCTTCATAATGGTGATTTCTCAGTAGAAACCGACCAGGAATGACTGGCTTTGTAACTGAGTTTAGGAAATTAGATGGATGATGAGGTTTCCATAATTGTGGCCCCACTGTGGATATTAAACAATTTCAAAAATATGAGTTTAAATTTGTACTAAAGCAAAGAATGCAAATCACTATGTAAAGACCATTGTTTATACAACACAAATATGCCTAAAATACAATGTAATATACTACATTACAGTTCAAGAATGTATTTATGCCAATAAACATATATAGGAATGCAATTAATGTCAACAAAAGCCTATTCACTAATACATATTCAGTGTGAGATATCAACAAAGTTATTGCTACTATTTCCATATTTCTTAACTCAGCTGCATTGAGAAGAAAAATCCTACCATTAAAATAACGTTATTGCTTAAAGGATCACAGGTCTCTACCCTTCATATTCTTATAAAAAGATCAGAATAATGAATCTCCACAAAAAAATTATACACAATGTGAAACTTTCATCTATCAAGTTACTATTTATTTCAACACCCTATAGGAATAAAAAAAAAAATAAAAAAACTAAAATGATGGGAAAAGCACAGAGGATTTTGAAAAGATCTTTAAAATTCCCTAACATAAAACACTCAGGGAACTATAAAGCAGAAAGTTAGGGTGGCCAGCCAACATGCAGGTTATACTCCATGGTACAAGGAAAATATAATGCTGAAGAAATCACTCTAAAACTCTCATAATTAATTTCTGCATTTATTAATTTTGCTTGATACCTGAACTCTACATCTTACCTGTACAGTTAGGAGTTTACATTTGTAGACAGTTCCAATAAAGGTAAACTTCCATCAATACAACATTACATGGCTAGAAAACAATAGAAGAAAAACTCAACCAGAAATAAATCTCCTTGGAACATGTTGCTCCTTTTGGGGTAGTTGGTCATTAATCTTTTAAAGATCTTTGCATTCAAGGAGTTTACAGCAAAAAGTCAAATTGATACAATTTTTATACAGAAGAGGAATAAAATATTACTGAATACACAGTTTACACAGACATTCCCTAAAGCACAGAAGGAGATATAGATATGAACTGCATTCTAAAATAGTGTCGGGAAAAGATGAACAGATATCACACAGAAACACAAAAATAATGACATTAGATCAGAAAAGCCTGGTCCGTAAAAGACAGTCTTTACATTATATTAGTTTCATGCAACAGAGGTAAAGAAATGCAGGCAGAATAATCTTAGTCTACTATGGAGGAAGAAATGTTTTTAGAAAAAGTAAAGCATAATTGCTGAAGCTACTTGTTCTGCTCAAAAGGTTTGAGAACTTTCAGCAAATTCTTGCAAGACATCCAGGCAATTTGAGGGAAAAATACCACATTCTCACAGTGATGGCATGATGAGCACCTATAAAAGGATTTTCAGAGTTTTGCTGTGAATAAATTAAATAACACATCTTATCACAGAATCACAGAATCGTCTAGGTTGGAAAAGACCTTGAAGATCATCCAGTCCAACCATTAACCTAACACTGACAGTTCCCAACTACACCATATCCCTCAGCGCTATGTCAGCCTGACTCTTAAACACCTCCAGGGATGGGGACTCCACCACCTCCCTGGGCAGCCCATTCCAACACCTAACAACCCGTTCTGTAAAGAAATACTTCCTAATATCCAGTCTAAACCTTCCCTGGCGCAATTTGAGGCCATTACCTCTTGTTCTATCCCTTGTTACTTGGTTAAAGAGGCTCATCCCCAGCTCTCTGCAACCTCCTTTCAGGTAGCTGTAGAGGGCGATGAGGTCTCCCCTCAGCCTCCTCTTCTCCAGACTAAACAACCCCAGTTCCCTCAGCCGCTCCTCCTACGACATGTGCTCCAGACCCTTCACCAGCTTCGTTGCCCTTCTCTGGACACGCTCGAGTCATTCAATGTCCTTTTTGTAGTGAGGGGCTCAAAACTGAACACAGTAATCGAGGTGCGGCCTCACCAGTGCCGAGTACAGGGGTAAGATCACTTCCCTGTCCCTGCTGGCCACGCTATTTCTGATACAAGCCAGGATACCATTGGCCTTCTTGGCCACCTGGGCACACTGCTGGCTCCTGTTCAGCCGGATGTCAATCAACACCCCCAGGTCCCTCTCTGACTGGCAGCTCTCCAGCCACTCCTCCCCAAGCCTGTAGCGCTGCTGGGGGTTGTTGTGGCCCAAGTGCAGCACCCGGCATTTGGCCTTATTGAACCTCATACAGTTGGCCTGAGCCCATCGCTCCAGCCTGTCCAGGTCTCTCTGCAGAGCCTCCCTACCCTCCAGCAGATCAGCACTCCCACCCAATAGCCTTATAGTTTGACTCATAAGGCTGTCTTCTTGTCTCACTCATTAAATAGGTGAAACTGAAAGAAGTGATTCGAGTTCTTACTTTTTTTCTGAAAATAAGGTATCTATCTCTTTCCAGGTTCTTTCCAGAAGAGAGACATATAAGAGAGTAATAACCACACCAGAGCCCGATATCACAGTAGGAGAAAAGAGTATGCCACTGTCCTTTTTTTAACCTCATGGAATCTGAATAAAATATAACATGAACCTATCTGAGAAAAGACAGTGAGCTTTTCACATCAATTGACTCAAAGGCCTATTAAAATTAAGTTGCTCTTAGTCAACTGTCACTATCCATATTGTACAGGTGAAGAAATTGAGGCAAACTATTATTTGACTATGGAGCTTCACAATGGCATTAAGGAAGAAAGGAAAACCAATACTCAGAACCTGCTGACCTCAAGCCCTACTCCTCCAGAGCATTCTGCCCATCTCATCTTACCGCACAGAAGAGTCAAAGACCTTTACTGTATATTAAAATGCATTTTTAAATTACGCACCTAGGAAAAGAAGTCTGACAATATTTAGTACAAAGTAAGTTATTGTTGTTACCTTCAGTGAGCACTATAAGAATCATAGGCTGCATGAAGAAAATAGAAGTATATAATATTCTGAACAAATTTCTGGTCTCTTGTTAATGTACAGAAAGATTAGTCATAACCATATATAACAATTTTGCAAGGTAGTAATACTAACAAAATCAAAATAATGTCTGCAATGTATAATTGAAATAGGAAAAAAACCCTTTTTGTATCACAGGAATAACACAGCAATCCCTTTTAAAAAGTTCACAATAGATTTTTTAAAACCATCCTGTTTCTTTTTTCACAATAATAGAAAGATTTTTCTCTCTATAACGTATTTACCTACTTAATAGTATGTACTGTGAAGTATTTTGTAGGTCTATGAAAAATCCACTACACAATTCCTCTGAAATCATCTACCTTGGATTCTATGTTTTCTATTTAAATTTAACATCACACTGTGACCAAAACGATGGCTGCTTGCCAATTACACTAAAGCACCCTGACTGGAATCTATCATTACTTTAGGTCCACTTTTAAGGGAGGAATAATTCAATCATTTTATATTTTGTAGAGCTCTGAATCAAATCAAACATGTAATAAAAACAGTTTTAAAAGGCATTCTTCCTTCAGTTAGGAAGAAAGAAACTTTATTTACAACATTTCTTGCACTACCACTGAAGTAATAGAACTGTGTGCAAACTTCAGGTAGATAAAAAAGAAACCCTCACTTGTTTCCTCTCATGCTTCAAACTAGAAGACACAAGCTTTAGTAAGGGAGCCATAAATACTGAAAAGTTATTGGTACTCTGCTACAAAAAATATTTTTTCTTCTGATAGGATGACGATGATGATAAAGCAGAGCTTGGTCCTCAACCCGTGTTCTTCTCACTGTGCAGTGACTGTGAACACTTTCCTCCACTCACACAGCTTATAAAGCTATCTGCTGATGACTCAAAAACCTACCTGTCGCACCAACTTATCTTCTATGCCTGTTAATATCTCTTCTTAGGCATGCCACTGTCATTTTAAACAGATGATTCTCCCATCTTCACTTTCAAACTCTTTCTGCCCCTTTTTCCATCACTACTATGACTATTATTCTCTTAATCTTTCAAGACTATGGGCTATATTTTTTTCCTTGTTCCTTCTTCTCTATCCCCTCATCAGCTATCCAAAATATCTCTCTAGTGCTATAATTTTATTTCCATACACATTTCAGCAAGCATTGCCATTCAGCAGCTCATCACTTCTATTAATAGGGTCTTAGTCTGGCCTTGAGCTATTCTGTCACCAATTCTTTCTGTCTCAGTGGCAATTTTTGAGCAACAACATTGTTGTCAAACCACACGGCTTTGACTCTGTCTGGTGACTCCTTCTCTGCTGCCATTTCAGAATTTAATTTTATAACACTGTCCTAAAATTTTTGAAAACACCACATTTAGCCTACTTTGCTGTGCCTAATTCCTCCCCATCCAATCCACCACAGATTGGCCACATATCCTTCACCTCCTCCCTCAAAGGTGTCTTCTTCTTTGCCTTCAAGTTTCTCTTTTGTTAACACCTACCTTCAGCCTACATACAAAATGTCCAGCGATTCATTCTGAGAAGTATATGCATTTACATCCAACTCTACTTACTCACACCTACATGCAACCTGACACAGCTGGTGAGGCAGTTTATATCAGAAATGCAATCTGAGCTATATAAAGTGCAACATGACAGAAGAAAAAAAAATTATTATATACATTGCTTTTTTTAGCTCATTTACAATGCATTCATACTATTTGTAGTGTTGAGAGTATTTGTCCACTCTTGCACCCATGTCCACATGTTCATGTATGATATGTGACAGAATTTCACTACTTCTGAACTACTAAAATACTGTATTATAAACTAGGTGCAGCTGATATATAATGTCTGTGATCGCTGCATAATGTGAGAAAAGTACCATTTCATCTGACATAGCTGCTACTCTGCCTGTTACATCTGGTACTCATCCTCAGCCTATTAATTGGTTTATATTAATGGCTTTCTTGGCCATTTTTTCTTAAATGCTCTTCTGCAATGAAGATTATTGATATTGTCAATTAAAAGTCCATGCTTGCATCTCTTCAACAACACATCACACACCTGACCAGATTTAAGACACAGAGAAACTCTCAGTAGTTTTCAAAATGAGCCCTATATACATTGTGTGCATCAAACATCAGCTCATTCATCAATAAAGGTTCTGCTACTCTTGTTATTTTAGCATTTTACATAACAATTAGACAGCATACTATTCTTCACTATTCTTTTATATATTGTTTGCTTGTCTGTCTTCAGACGAGAAATAGATCAAATGCAAAGACACTCAAAATATGAACATGCCATTTATCAAACATGCATAATCCCTTTTTTATATGTAAAGATTTAAAGCTTGCTATATTGTGGGAATCATGCAGTTCAGTTTTTATCATTAGGATAGTTACGTAATCCCATCTAAATGAAGTATAATTCAGACCGCTCAACATGATTGCCCATGCGCAGAAATAGCTAGATCAGAACTATCATACTTTTGCAGATGTTGCTCAATCCATTAAACAACCTGCAGAAAGTAGCCTGGAAAAAGGCAGAGATTACATTATCACACTGCCAGCACCCCAGCCATCTCAGCCACAGAGCTAAGGAGTTCCAGTTTGTTTTTCAGAAAGAAAGGGAAAGAGTACACTGAAATGGAGAGCAAACTTCTATAAGAAAGCAAAATAAATAACTGTAAAATTTATAAATGAAAATGTAAAGGACATTTCCTGCAGCTGATAAAGACATGCTGTTAAATTTCAAAGTGGTCTACTGCTGAATGTGAAATATGAGTATTAGATGACCGGACCATGGAAAATGCCCTTAACCAATCTATGAAATGGCTTTTCTCTCCAGATCATGAAGAAATATGTGCCAAAAGAGCTGTGTATCATGAAGTTGAATAAGAAAAAATTGAGACAAAGAATGAAAAAAAATCCTAGAAAATAGACTAGTAGTTTCTTTTACCATAAACCTTCCTGAATATGCTTTAGGGAAATAGAGACGGCTACAACACAGGAGAACAAGGACAGGTGCAAGCTGCTCAGTGATCATTCAGCTGAGCAATAACTCAGTGCCTTTAAGAAGCTATGAGTTTAACGTACAGCTGAAGTACATCAGCAAGGAGAGAAATCCAATCTCTTCAGAGATTATTTATGACAAAGTGCACCTAACTGAGGCCCAATTTGTTTGTGGAATTGCAGTCATTCCATTTCAACTAAACAACAAATGAATCTGCCTTGCAGAGGATTGGTTCAGGGTATAAAAGAAAACAAAGGAGAGAATAGATACAACGCTTCATTTATACACCAATTTACAGGCTCACTTACAGAAATGATTGATAAAACAGTTTTTTGGAAGCAGAGAACTATCTGAAACAGAAGGCCTCTGAATCACATCTAAAATTTTTCTTCTGTAAAGTGAGCACTTCTTATTTCAGATTTATTAAAGTATACTCATTGGCTTAAAGTTCAAACTTTGTCTCATTGTTTTACTGTTTCCCAATGTACTTTACATGGTTAAATTGCAAGTTTTGTCAAACTAAGAAAACTAACATCATTCTTGTTTTATATAAACACTCTAAGATTAAATTTTTAAAATGAAAAAAAGCCAAGGTGGAGTGCAGCCTGGCAGCTCCCCATGGGCAGGGACACTGGGGGCAGTGAGGGCTCCCCAGGGCACAGCCTTGTAGTCAGGGCTCTTCCCACTGCCCTCAGAAAGCGAGCAGGGTAGTTGGGGGGCAGCTGGGCGCAGCCACAGGCATCAGGCACCTCTGTGGGGAGGTGTTTTTCTAATTAATAACATTTAAATTTTATTACATATGATATTTGAAAGCACACTATTTGAAAAAGCTCACATCATACATTGGATTTGCTGTGAAAACATTGAAATCACAGAACATCAGCTAAGATACCAATTGATACTTCATCACTTGGTTTGATTTATTCAAAATTAATCTTAAGTATGTTCATTGAAAATTAAAAACTGAAAAGGAATTTTGTTCACCAATTACAATTTTTGGGTCAATTTCTGCTCCTTTTCTCATCCTTATCATCCACAGCAAGACTTTTCATTTCTTCAAGCCAAAGCTCATATGAGCATTTCCCCAGTCACTGAAAACAACCACACATCAAATAGTAAACAAAAATATTCAGGGACAGACTGGACAACATTAGCAGAGAGGCACTGCTGCAGTCTTGAAATTAAGAGTAGGAAAAACCTGAAATTGTTCAGAAATGGTAATTAGCAGGTCCAGAAAAACCCCACAGGTCCACAGAAGAGGGGTAGAGAAATAGTCAGTGTTCACCAATTAAAAGCAAAGCTATAATTTTACATGTACCTAAAATGAATTCTCAAATCCCAGGTCTCAAAAACCACCAGAAACGGCAAAGCAGAAGTATACATGAGATCTTCTAAGGAAGTACTGAAAAAATACTCCTTAAAAAAAAAAAAAAATGACTGAAAATACAATTCAATATATATTTCCAAGCAAAAGAGGCAACAATTGTGGCAAACATTCAAACGGAAGGCAAAAGGTCAAAAACTGAGAACTAGACAATTTAGAGAATCTGTATTTGAAATGGCATAAATTAGCACCTACTGAAGAGTAGTGCAGAATGATTTACAAAAAAATATTCAAAAAACCCTGTAAATAGGCTCTGCTTGTCCAAAAGCTGAACGTGAAAAGAACCTCTGTCAAGCCTAAAAGATGGTTTTACTCTCCTGCTCAATGAAAGCAAACGTAGAAAGGAGGGAGAGGTTTCTTTCAACTTCTCAAATGTGTTATATAAGAGAAGAGATGTATGGTATATTTACTGAGAACTTCCAAACTTTAAAAGACATAAAATGAAAAATGAACTTTGGCAAAAGAGAAGGGAATGTTCTGTGCTAATGATACAACAATGAAAGTGGAAAGTTGTATGGAAAGAATGCAAATATTCAAATGAAGCCAAAGAAGAGACAGGACTACCAAGACTGACCTGAATATGAGAAATGTACACCTATGTTTGTACCTATTATCCCAATATCTTATTTTTAATATTATGATGCTTCTCAAGCCATCTGTTTTATATGCAATGCAAATAAAATTAATATTACTAACACCACAAAATTCAAGGCAGTGCAAAAGTAAGCAACAATGGAGCACCTTATGTCAGAAAAAGTGTGGTGGGTTGACTCTGGCTGGAGTCCAGGTGCCCACCAAGCCACCCCTCCTCAGATGGACAGGGGAGAGAAAATATAATGAAAGGCTTGTGGGTCAAGATAAGGACAATGAGAGATCACTCACCAATTACCATCACAGGCAAAACAGACTCGACTTGGGGAAAATTAATTTAATTTATTACCAACCAAATCAGAGTAGGATAATGAGAAAATAAAAACTAACTTTTAAAACACCTTCCTCCAATGCCTCCTTTCTTCCTGGGCTCAGCTTCACCCCCAAATTTTCTACCTCCTCCCTGCCAGTGACAGAGGGGAACAGGGAATGGGGGTTGTGGTCAGTTCACCACACTTTGTCTCTGCTGCTCCTTCCTCCTCGGGGGAGGACCCCTCACACTCTTCCCCTGCTCCAGCGTGGGGTCCCTCCCACAGGAGACAGTCCTCCATGAACTTCCCAAACATGAGTCCTTCTCACAGGCTGCAAGTTATTCATGAACTGCTCAAGCGTGGATCCTTTCCACAGGGTGTAGTCCTTCAGGCACAGATTGCTCCATCACAAGTCCTGTCAGCAAACCTGCTCCAGCGTGGGCTCCTCTCTCCATGGGGCCACAGGTCCTGCCAGGACCCTGCTCCAGCACGGGCTTCCCATGGGGTCACAGCCTCCTTCAGGCATCCCCCTGTTCTGGCGTGGGGTCCTCCATGGGCTGCAGGTGGAGATCTGCTCCACCATGGACCTCCATGGGCTGCAGGGCACAGCTGCCTCACCATGGGCTGCACCACGGGCTGCAGGGGAATCTCTGCTCTGGTGCCTGGAGCACCAACTCCCCCTTCTTCTTCACTGACTTTGGTGTTTGCACAGTTGTTCCTCTCACAGTCTCACTCTTCTCTTTGGCTTCAGTTGCTCTTCCCAGGTTTTTCTTTCTTCACCCTTCTTAAATACATTATCCCAGAGGCGCTAACATCATCATTGATGGGTTGGCCTTGGCCAGAGGTGGGTCCATCTTGGAGCCGTCTGGCATTGGCTCTGTCAGACACAGGGGAAGCTTCTAGCAGCTTCTCACAGAAGCCATCCCTGTAGCCCCCCTGCTACCAAAACCTTGCCAGGCAAAACCAATACAAAAGGTAAAGGAGCAAAGAATCTGACCATCAATTTAAGTAACACTATGAAAGATGGTTTAACTTAATACTTCCTTGTTTCACCAATTATGCAAAAGCTTTTGACTGTGTCATTACGAAATATTGTGAGTAGTGATGTGTGAAATGGTATTTCCTAGACATACCATAGACTGATATGTTAGCTGTGGGGAAAATATCAATAGATGTGACAGGACAGTTTAAACTGTGGAATGTATTTGCCAAAGATGAGTAAAATTGCCTTTGGTTTAAATAGATATGTCTACTTAATAATGTGAGACTCAGTGGAGGATTTTGGTCAAAGAATGAAACTTAAGAGTTGTCATATAATCAAATTACAGTATATGCATTACATGAACACAGAAGAAACAAAACATTACTAAATAAAAACTGTCAATAAAATAAAAACATTAGCAATTAACAATAAATATAGCCCCAGTTTAATGCAGTTACCAAGCCATTAAGGGAGGAGAATTAACAACAGGTGATAAATTTGAAATATTTTGGATATGTCACAAATACTAAGGAAAGGTGTAAGTTTGAATGCTGCAAACCATCCTGAGCAGGAGGTTGGATGATGCTGTACATATTCTTTACATGTTTCTGTTGAAAGCTCTGTGAAGTCTGCCATCTCTGAGCACAAATTGGGAAACAATTTATTTTCAGTGTTCTTCTGAGCAACTTCTAATTTGGTGATGGGTTTGAAAAGCTCATTGATGTGGTGAAGGCTGTCAGGATTTGATGCTATCACAGACTACTGTAGATAGCAAGTAAAGAGAATCTCTTTATGTTTATTGTTTATTTGTGATTACTGTAATCTCACTTTACAAAACTTACTCTAAAAAAGAATTCATACCTGTTGAGAAATATCAAGGAAAATGGGTAGTTTTGGAGGTTATCTTCTTCGGCTTCAGGAAAAGTAAATAAAGCATTTTGAGACTTTGTGTTCACTGTATACATGACGTCTAGCTCAACAGAAGAAAATGAAGAGCCATTCTGAGTGGCATTAGTTACCATCCTACTACATCTTAGAAGCATGTAAGACTCTTAGCCAAGAAAATAATTTGTACTGTCTGAAAAACAGAAATATTGCCTTAATAACTTGAGAAAAATAGTAAGGCCTTGATAAAATCTATGATTTAATATACTTCCAATAATGCAAGGTAATCACTTTACCTGACTTTATGTAGTTTTTGTTCTGCTATCTCCCCACCTATACTCTAACCAAATATATTATCTTTAACTTCATCAAGAAAATATTACACACTTGATTTTTTTTTAACATACTATGTATCATTAGTGCATGTATTTCAAAGGGATCAGAACATCTGCCTCTCCTGGTGAATGCTGAAAATGTAGAAGCTTAAGAGGTTCCTATCAGAAATGCCAGTTCTTTGAAGATCTGCTACAAACAGATTTCTGCATGTCCTCTTATAGTCTCCTTTTCTTATTCCTTTCCCTTTAAGGCTTCTTTTCATCTTACATTGCCTCTAAATTAAAGATGGATTTTATTATTTTATTTTTTATATTAAGCATCAGTTGTTGGTGAGACCAACTTGCTTTGGAAAATACAAGACACATAAATATGCTTCCAACACTAACCCACCTATATTTTTTATTAAATGGCATAAGTTTGCCCAGTAATAATGCTTTTGAAAGTACGGGAGCAGTGCAGGTATTTTGACAGCTATTTGAGGAACAAACTAGAAAAGAATATGTCTAAACAAGATAGGAAGCAAAACAGTCAATAAATTTACTCACTTTACTGGGTGGTATAGGGTTTATCCACTCTACATTTATACCAAAAAAAGAGCTTATTTACTCTTGGCTTTGAGTGTAGAGTTCATCTGACATAGGCAACTTTTTGCAGTATAGTGGTTCTGGTAAGAGTTATTTCAGTTTTAATTTTACCGAGTAAACTATGGTAATTTCTTATTCATGTCTCAACTTCCTGAGGGGGAAAAAAACTCAAATTGGACGTATTCTGGGATATGTTTGCCAAAATAGGTCAAAATCTAATGTCTACTTAAAATAAAATTAGCTGATAACTTCTTTGTGAAGCTGCACATTTGGCATCTTTGGAAAAGTACATCATATACTCCTAAGGAAATTCAGCTGACTAACCTGGTAAACATATGCAGTGTTGCTTTGCAATTTTTCTGGCCCTAATGCTGTTTAACATCACATTGTTAAATTTCAATGTCATCATAATTCAAGTTTGCAGTAGCAAGTATCTTCAAAATGAGGTAACTCTACAAGGAATTTATTACTTCTCCATTGCAATTACAAGTAATTCCAAAACCTGCCCACTGAAATACAGTTTTAAATATAGTTATGACCTGAGATTTCTACAGTAATTTAATTTCCATGCTAGTCCACACAGAGCTTTTTGGTTTTATATCAGTATAGTGTTGGGTTATACCAGGAAGAAGATGTCTGAGGAAGTGGTGGTGGTGTCCCTACATATTCCTAGTGTAGGTATGCCTTTTCAGGAACAACTTTGGCTTTACAACTCCCTTAAAAATCTAAAACCTGTTAATGAAGGAAAAATAAATAGGATCGTGCCTATATCAATAACAGAAAGGGAATTTAACAATTAACATCCTGGATGTTTTAAAATACAATTTTGCATAGTACTGCATTATCAACACATGCTTACAGGCACATGCACAGAATCCATGAACATATAAAATTTTTTTGAAACAAAATATAGCAAAATTACATACTGTTTTGTTGCTACTTAACCCTGCTACAGATTTATCCATATCAGGACACTGTTTCAAAAAAGGCTCTATTTTGTAACATGTAGGAACTTAATGTATCTTGTTTTAAAATTTCCTATTACACACATTGATTTTAACACATAGTATCACCAAGATCCTCTCAATGTTTCAGTCTCACATGTACGTTTAGGTACATAACTTTAAAAGTTTGCAGGATCTGAGCTTCCTAGGGCTTGGTCTTGAAAAAGTCTTATAGAGTATGACTGATTTATCATACATTTTCCTTCAGTTGTTCAGAAGTTATATATTATTTGCTTCCCCCCCCACCGATCAAGTTTACCTTTCCAGTAATAAAAATTCCAAAGAAAGAGGTTTCTGACTCCTGCTGGTAACTTGTTCTTTTGCCTGAGAGCTATATTAGAGGAGTAAAAGGGTTTCCCAAATGTCCGTTTGTCAGAGCTCTGAATCCTCCCCAAGAGTGTACATTTCCTCCAATTATTTCCTTCCTCTACAGTCACTCTATTCTGCTTTTGATCCATGTTTATCTAACTCAGAACAGCCTTTCACTCCACTTGTCACTTACTCTTCACCAGGATTCTTTGCTGTTTGGCTACATTTATGACACACCTAATTCATTCTTTACACTTCTTTTTTTCTTGGTGCCTCACATGTCAGTTCTCAGGTATTTCCCAGGAGACTTCATTTCAAGCCATAAACTGTGCAGACTGTAGTCAGTCTCTGGACTGCCAATCCCAAGATTCATTTTAGTTTTGGTAGCATTCATACAGCTGACATAATGTGACAGAAGAATGCGAAGCATATCGAGGGTAAAATTTCTGTTAAATAAAAATTTACAGTACAGAACATCTTTCAGAGACCCTAACTTAGAAAAAAATGGAAGACCATTGCTTTAATGAAAAAACACAATTGCCCTCCACAAAGAGCTTTTTTAAGTATTTCTTCATATTCAAAGCACAACAATAGTTAAGAGATCTGGAATAGTTTATACAGATATGACCAATTATACTAACTTACCAGATTGGTATTTCCTCCCTCTCTCTAATAATGCTATCTTTTCTTGTAGAAGTGCTATTTCAGACCAAAACCAAATATTTTTAACCTGAAATAATATGTAACAAAGGGTGGGGACTTTTAACAGCTAATTCTAAAGCTTTTCTCTTTAGTTCATATTTGTATTTATTGCTGCAGAACCAAATGAATGTACAGATGAGAAGTACTGCAGGACAGCATTAAGCAGCATATTGTTGAATAAGTATTTTGCTGAACTTTCTGACAGACTGCTTTTAATATCTTTTCAGGTTACAGCATTTAAAGGGCTCATAACATTCCGCTAATTGAATATAAAATATTCTTTTTGGAAACCACAACTTAAAAGACTTAATAATTTCATTTTCTTCTTGATATATATTCAGTTTTAACTACTCTTACTAATTGTCTCTTCTATGCAGTTTGAGTAAGGAAATATACAGCAAAAACTACATGAAAAAGCTATTTCACAGACGACAAAATTCTCTGAAGCAACAGTTATAGAAACAACTTATTGTATGCAAAGTAAAACAAATCTGTCTTCATGGAGGACTGTCAGAATACACAATAAGTTACTGATTAGATAACTGATGAGTCTAACATATTGACATTTTGTAGCAACCACGCAAATCACTTACTGTGCTCATCTAGAAATTGGCTAGTTCTGTATCAATGAAGAGTTCTCATCTCATATGGTGTTTTCTAAATTGGTTGTGGATTCTTCAAATAAGAAGATACATCTTCCATTCAATGAAAAGTAAAAATAATCTAAGCGGCATTTTTTTCAACAGTTTTGTAAAAGAAATATGCTCCAATTATCTACAAACATATGAAAGTTTAAAATTATTCAGTACATCTGCCTTTCCTAAGACTACCTCTTTCTTACACAGTTCTTCCCCAGACAGCTCTTCTTGTGTATAAGAACTGACAAAAGTAGTTATACTGTAACAAAATGGCTTCATTATGGCCAAAACTGTAACCCAACATTGTTAGAAAACGCTCTATATGGAGAGCTGAGGAGCTAGAAGGCATCAGTGAATGAGGAGAGCACTGAGTGATCCGAGTACTAAAACATCTCTATGGCTATGATTATGGCTTTTCTGAGAAACTCAGGAATTAACTCAAATATATTCCCGGCAGCATTCCCAGCCAAGGACAACACATAATACTGCTGAAGCTCTGATGACCACAATACTATTAAATCTGGTCTGTTTAACCCAGGAGGAGATGAAAGTTCTCTAGAATCAAAGAATCATAGAATCCTTTAGATTGGAAAAGACCTTTAAGATTATCAGTAAAAATGACATGGAGCAGACACAGCCCATCCTGCACATTAAGCAAGCCTCTGATTAGGAGTATGTTTGACAGCTGTTGGACAACTGTAGGAAGTATCTCTGGCAAGCACACCTCAATGAGTCTCTGAGATGATGTTGTGCTACCACCTAAAAGCATAAGTTAGTCATTGCTTTTACAGCTTTGAGGAAAAAAAAAATCCATAAACTTCTTGATTTAATTTTCCTCTATATCCTCTGAATCATCAGCATTTAGTACTTAAATAGCAATTAATGAAACAAACACTAACATAACACTAAGCTTCATCCTTCCAGCAAAAGTGTGAGAGATATTTTTCCTTTTTATTTTCTCACAAGGCATTAGGATAGCTTATCAGTAGTCAAATGTACAAAGCTTATTCCAAAGGGTAAAATCAGTATGTACAGCTGAAAATTACAGAACAGAATGCATAGACAAGAATAAGACAAAGTTGATTTTAAATATTAAAAAATATGAGTTATTGATATATATAGTACTTTGTGTTTTCTTGGAACTTGTTTGCAATTAGCCTATGAACTCTCAAAATAAAAATCAAATATTTAAACAATTTAGAATGAGAAATTGCCTAACACATTGATCCTCCACAAGAGTCCTTTAGGTGGGAAAAAATATCAGATTGGCAATTATTCCTCCAAGAATCTCAAAGTTCAAATGTTCAAAGAGAAAAAAATAATCTTTAAATGATAAAACCTTACACTTTGAACTTACAGTAAATCTCTGTTTTCATTTGGCAAAATCTGACCTACATTTAATTTCCTGCTTTTTCAAGAATAAGGCTGCATGTAAACATAAAATATTGTCTTTCTTAGTGAATTTCCATCATTTACTTTAAAATTATGAGTCCAAATACAAGGAGAAATGCTTTGATTCAAAATACTTTCTTCTACTCAGCATCTTATCAAAATAATGACAGGCCAGCACCATAAATGGGATACAGAAGTCACAGATCGTTGAAGGGTACCAAGTATGAGAACTCAAGATGAAGAATGTAAACTACTGAAACCTATGACCAGATCTAATGGAGATCTACAGTCAGAAAGGCCTAAATAAACTGCCAGTCACAAAATTTAAGTGTTCAATAAAATAGGAACTAAACTAAGAGGTAAAAGTGAGAATACACTAGAAGAGTGTACCATGCATCAAGAATATGGTTGAAAGCATCAAATATATCACTGAATCTGCACAGATGAGAATCAAAAGCAAAGGTTGGACCACATCAAAAAAGAGCTTCACATTTACAGAAGAGACAGCACAGTGATCATTGAAGTCTTTTGGATTGGTTA